>NC_041399.2:158138066-158315566 GCF_900747795.2 Erpetoichthys calabaricus
TCTACTTTTTGGGCACTGATTAGCAGAAACATACTTTTTTAATATCAAAGTGAAAACTACATTGCCCCTAAAGAAACACAAGCAAAAAAGAAACATATTTCTTGTGCACACGAAGAGGTTTCTTATGTTCAAAGGATAGTTTTGTGTGCACATGAGAAGTAGAAATGTGTAAAAAACAGATCTCTCCAAATGATCTATTACAAATATAAAACACAAAATAATTGATTGCATAAGTATTCAGCCTCTTTAGGTCAGTATTTAGTAGATGCACATTTGGCAGCCATAACATCCTTGACTCTGTCTGCATGGGTCTATATCAGCTTTGCTGCAATTTTTTGCCCATTCCTCCTTGAAAAACTGCTCATGCTCTGTCAGATTGCATGGGGGTCATGAGTGAACAGTCTTTTCCAAATACAGCAATAAATTCTCAATTGAACTGAGATTTGGACTCCTGACTTGGCTACTCCAGAGCATTAATGTTGTAAGCTATTCCTGCGTATGCTTGTGGTCGTACTCTTGCCAGAAAACAAATCTTCTCCCAAGCCTCAGATTTCTTGCAGACTATATCAGGTTTTTACCCTAATAAGCCTTCCAAGGCCTGGTGCAGAGAAGCATCCCCCACAGCAAGATGCTTTATCACCCTGCCTCATGGTGGGGACAGTGTGTTTTTGATAATGGGCAGTGTTTGGCTTACTCCAAACATAGCATCTAGTCTAATAGTCCATATAACCTTCTTCTAGGTGACATCAGAGTTCTCTCATGTACATTTTGATAAACTCTAGCTGAGATGTTGTGCTTTATTTAACAGTCACTTTCTCTTTGCCACCATCCTGTAAGCTGAGGCTGGTGAAGTCCCATAGCAAATGTTGTTGTCTGCATAGTCTCTCTTCTATCATTGTAGCTTTTAACTCCTTCAGAGTCATCATAAGTCTCTTGGTGGCCTCATTCACTAGTCTTCTTCTTTCACAATTCCATACTCTTTTAATTTCTTAATGACTGATTTAACTGCACCATGGGGGATAATCAGTAATTTGAATATTTTCTTGTACCCATCACGTGATTTGTGCTTTTCAGTCCCCTTTTCACAGACTTGCTTGGAATGTTCTTTTGTTTTTGCTGTGTAGGTTAGACCACAATACTGACACCATTTGGAGCTTTCAGGTACAGGGGCATTTATACTACAATCAATTGATGTCCCTTAACTACAGACAAGTGTCCTCCTTGTAATTATTTATGTGACTACTAAAACCAATTGTCTTCACTGGTGATGTTTTAGGTGTGTTATATTAAAAGGGGTGAATAAGTATGTCATTAGTTATTTTGTGTTTTGTATTTGTAGATAATTTAGACTACTTTGCAGAGATCTGTTTTCGTTTTGACATTATAAAGTCTTTTTCTGTTGATCACTGTCAATAAAGCCAAATTAAAAACATTGCAATTTAGTTTTGTATAACAATAAATTGTTTCCATGTGGGTAGAGAGTAAAATGAACACAGCAAAATACAGAGAAATAATGGAGTAAAACATAATAAACATAAGAAAGTTGACAAAAGAGGGGAGACCATTCAATCTATCAAGCCCCTTTGTTTAGCTAAAAGCTAAGCTGTCCCAATATTTCATCCAGATTTTTCTTAAAGGTTGTCAAGGTTTCCGCTTTAAATCCATATCTTGGTAGTTTGTTCCAGAGTCCCATAGTTCTTTGAGTAAATAATTGCTTCTTGACTTCAGTATTAAATGCATTTCCCATTAATTTTTACTGATGTCTTTGAGTGTGGGATTCACTCTTAAGCTAAAAGAATGTTGCAAGATCTCCTTTATCAATGAGGATTTTAAATACTGGATTAGGTCCCCACATAGTCTCCTCTGCTTGAGACTAAACAGATTGAATTCCCTGAGTCTTTTAGAGAAGGACACATCCTTACGTTCTGGGATGTACTTGGCTGCTCTCTTCTGCACAGCTTCAAGTGCTGCTCTGTCTTTATTGTACTGGGGTGACCAGAACTGCACACAACACTCCAGATGTGCTCTTACTAGTACATTATATAGTTTGAGCATAACGTTCCTTGACTTATATTCAACAGTTTTTATGATATAACCTAACATTTTATTTGCCTTTTTAATTGATCCTGTACATTGCTTAGTCAATGAAAATATTGTGTCAACATATACCCATAAATCCTTTTCAGATGTTGCTTCCTGTATGACAGTGTCTCCATCTTGTATCTACTATAAGTGATGTTCCTTTTGTAGACCTGAGTGCAAGAAACCTGCACCTCGGAAGAAGATTTGTTTTTATAAACATTGTATAGTTGCTCAATCAATGACTTAGGGAGTTCTAAACTATGCAATTCTTATAATGATTGCTTTTGAGGAATTTTTTACTATATTTCCATTATTATTTTGTCCATGAATTGTTCAGTTAACCTAGTGACTAAAGAAGCACATCATGGCTAAGCTGAATTCAGCTGTAATATTGGCCAAATCTTTTTTTCTTTTATGAAATGAACAGACATCTCTGTTGACCCCAAAGTTTGATAAGAACTGTCCTCTGATTGCACAGTCCTATACATTTGCGTTGGTTATTTTTAATGCAGCTACTGTCTTTCTTCATTGTTTCAGGTTCAGGATCATGGTTGCTTTATCTGTACACGTACTGTAGATAGATTTGGTTTGCAGTAAACAGGTCATCATCCATCTCGACACACATTTCACAAACAACTCAAACAATTGACATGCATAATAAAAGAACTCAAAGTTCCAATCTCGTCCACTAAAAACAAAATAAGTAATAAATGCTAGGTGAGTGCTCAATGGCTTTCATCTCTTGCAAGCAGAAGAGCCCAGCTCTACGACCAGTGACACTCTACCATAAACCATGATAGCAAGTTTCAGAGCACTATGGTTGAGATGCTGAACATGTCGCACTACACAACTGACAGTCATGGACATTCTATGACTGTCAAATACGGGGTGTGAATTTCTTAAGATTAGGTGAAGGTTATGGCTGAAAATTGTTCAAAAAATTGTGTAGTATGAAACTCTCTTAAGTAGATAAACTTATGAAAAATTAACTTCACTCAGAAATGTAAGCAAACTAAACAGTAACTTAATTAAGGTAATGGATTAAAAGAAAAAAACTCAGCAAACAATGATACAGCAGTTTTTCAGTCATTGCTTTTATTTAAATAACCTTAGAAAATCGTGGTCACGCCAGAAACAACCACTCATATAATGTGACATCCCTGTCAATGAAGTCATAGTATTGACAAAATCATTAGGTTTGATTTTACCTTAACTCTTAGGGGTGGGCTAATGTGTATGAGAGAGCAGACAGCCAAGTGCATACTCAGCTGGAAATTCATACAATGCAGACACTGGAAAAAAAGAAAAGTGGCTTGTTTTGGACAATGCAAACAGAAGACAGACTTGCCTGCTTAATGTCTCATGTTTGTTACAAAATGACAGAATTGAGAATGGAAAAGATGGGCTGAGATCGCAGCTGACATTACTATACCTGGAAAACACTGGCACTGTCAGGCAGTATGTTAATTGCCTGTCAATGCTGGGAAAGCTCACAATACTTAGAAAACTTTAAACTGCTGAGAAATTGTGAGGGAATTGTGAAATCTGATATCACCTATGATTCCTTTAAGGCAATAAGAACGGGCAACTGCAGTTTTTAAGAGCAACATGCTCAGTGACTCAAAGTGTAGTGTGTTGCCAGCCAGTCACAGCCTCTGGAACCTGAGCTACAATTAGGGATCAATCATACTTTGTGAATGATGTTGGTACCAAATCCACATGGGCTTTCTTCAATACTCCAGTTTCCTCTTGTGTTTTGCTCAGGGTGCAACTCATTGAGAATTATGTTTTTATTTGTAGTTTTCTGTTAACCTTTTTCCCTGTCTTCAACACAGACTTGAGGATTACAGAATAAAATTGTGTGTAGCCTATTACTTCTAAAGCTGAGTTACATTCTGAAGAGTAAACAGCCGCAGAACATACACAATAGGGCACTGACATGACAAGAGTGTCTGTTCATTTTAGATTGTGTGTAAAGATAGTGAGAGCAAGCAAGCTATGAGCTGGTGTGTGGGGACTGTTTATAACTTTTTTTCTGTCCTTTTTTATATCCACTTAAATTTGCCCAGATTTTTTACTAGACAACCTCATTCTTTGCAAACAAATAAAGTGTATCCTACAATTGGTTGTACCCTCCCAACTCTGGAACAAATCTACACCTCCCGATGCCGCAAAAAAGCAATAGACATTTCACAGGATTCATCACATCACGGTCATTTCCTCTTCCAGCTTTTGCCATCGGGCAAGAGATATAGAGCAATGAAAACCAGGACAAACCGCCTTAAAAGCTGCTTTTATCCAAAAGCAATCATGGCCTCAGAATAAAACTGCTCCGTATCATTCTCCCAAAGTGCAATATAGACCTTAAGTCAACCAGTGCAATTTGTATATATAACAAGTGCAATTTGTATATTTTGTAAAGTACTTTTATTACTATTCGGTTTGCTATTATTTTCTCTCTTCTTGTCTTTTTAACTCTTATGCCTCACACTGAGTCGACTGCACCTTCAATTTCATTGTTCCTTTGTAAAAGTGACAATGACAATAAAGATCCATCTATCTATCTATCTATATTGTACATCTTTTTTCCTTCTAATAATTATTTTATTCATTTCAGGGTAACATTTTCTAGAAACTTCATAAAGAAAACACTTCATTTATTGATCTCTCTTCTTTTATAGTTTGCCTTTGTGTGCTGCCTTTTTCCGCAGGCACTACAGTGGGAGGACATACAGTATGGGTCCCTTAGTGTTAATTTTCCAGCCTGAAATAGCCAAGCCTTTTAAATATTGGCTGTTTTACTTTCACCCATTATACAAATATACCTAGTACTTAGGCTAGTGTAACATAAATGTCTTCGGGATGTAGGAGGCAGCCTGCAGTACTAACAGAAAAAATCCTCATAAATTCATGAAGAACATGCAGACTCCTCACAGACAATGGCTGTGCCTTGTTCTTATGCTGTGAGGCAGCAGTGGTAACCACTGCACCGGCATGCAACCCATGAGTATATCATTACAGGTTCATAATTATATCAGTTCTAACAGGCTAACATACCTACTATACAATATTCAAAAAATAAAAACATGAAAGGATTCAAAGAGAAAATCTTAGAAAACAATGTGAAAATTTGAAAAGGCCCAGGTATTTGTTACTCAGCATGCCTTCTAAGCAGGACCGAACAGGTCATGCTGAGTGTTTTTCTTAGATGCTCTTTTTCTGTTATCCGGGCATAATGTTAAAAGAAAAGGAAAAATAGATATTGGCTAACAATAAAAACACAGCTTTGGGATATATGTGACAATTCATTGGAATATTTATGGAGCCCCTGTGGGGACATTGTGTAAATGTTTTCTCTGGGGATTTTTATGGTGCGCACCAAATAGCATCAAGTTCGCACCGGATAGTAACAAGTGAGTGCCAGATACTTTCAAATGCACACCAGATAGTATTAAGTGCGCACCAGATACTTTCAAATGCACACCAGATACTTTCAAGTGCACACCAGATAGTATTAAGTGCACACCAGATAGTAACAAGCGAGTGCCAGATACTTTCAAATGCACACCAGATACTTTCAAGTGCACACCAGATAGTATTAAGTGTGCACCAGATACTTTCAAGTGCACACCAGATACTATCAGCCGCACAGTAACTGAAAAAGGGGTTCCATACCTATACAGTACATAATTTCTAATGCAAAATTGTTCTGTTTCATAGCTGCACTTAGGAAAAATGGAAATTCAAGACATTATAGGAGTATACTTTCAGCTTGATCTTAAACACAAAGACATAGTGCTTGTTCTTGCAGTTCATCATGGATTGAAAGGCATTTAAAACATATATTGAAGTCTAAAGGTCTATTTCGTCATAATTTCTATAGCAACATTGAGGGAATTATTGTGTTTATACAGCAACAATTGCAAAGCTCAGGTCAGCCTTATGGCTACCGATGGATGCACACAAAATGTCAAAAAAATAGTTTGCATGTGAAGAAGGAAGATGTTTGTCTAATATTGAAGGTGCTAGATCCAAGAGGAGTTTGTCTTAGAAAAGCCAGAAGACTCCATCACTGTAACTGTTTTGCAAGAGGACCAAACACTTGAAAGTATCTGGTGCTCACTTAATACTATCTGGTGCGCACCAGAAAAATCCCCACAAAAAAAATTACACAATGTCCCTTCAGGGGCTCCGTAGAGTATAACTCAAAATTACTAAGCAATATTTAGGATATATTCATAGGTAATGTTCTATAACTGTATCATTTTGTTAATCAAAACCTTAAAATGTATGATTGGCTTTTTGAACATATTCAAAACTTATGTTATTCAACCAAGACTTTTTCTAAGGGATTGTCCAAAAAGAAAAAACTTAATTTAGTATTTGTAACGGCATTATTACTAAGCAAAACTTACTTGTTTCTCAGCTGTTACAGTTAGAGATTTCTCAACTTAAAAACACTGTAGTGCCTCATTTTAACCTTGGGTTAAGAGTTCAATTGACTCCAAATACAACAAAATGCAGCTACTAAATTTTTTTCTTTATGAATTACCATTTACTATCATTGTAGTTTAACAACTGGAGGTTAATCTAGACATATATGCTTCTAAAAGTCATTTTACTTATGCTTATTTTTGAGAAAAAGTGTGAGCCACAGTGGTTGTCAAATGCAGCTTCAAACTGCTAGAGATTGAAATGTCAAGGGCAAAAAAGAAAGCAATTTCACTAAAAGATGTCTTATTAAATGTCAGACTGCTGAAGTGAGTGTTATGCCTAGCAATTTTAAATGATTTCAAGTACTTTCATGCATATGATGTCATTATTCAAATAAATCTGTTGAAACATTAAAATTATACTTTTAAGTATTTGTGTTATTTTCTGTATATTTTCATGATGTCCTGCCACTCTCTGGTAAATACATACAATATAACAGTTTTACAGCACAAAAAATATTAATAGGAAAGAAATGTTCAAGAAGACTGAGTAGTTAGCCCAAAAACATGTTATTACTGAATGGACATCTCTCCAGCTAATGTTTTCTTCTACTTGTCTCCATTACTTACCACATTACTTTTTCTAGGTATAGAAGGCCTACTTTGTGAAAACTTCAACAAGCCATTTTATAAAGACACAAAACTCTCCAAAATGCAGTTATGTTAATACTCACTGTACACATTTTTTAGTTATGTCTCACATGACTGATTAAAATTATAAATTATTAATAAAATTTTATAACGTCATCTAAAAGCCAGTGGTAGAATGTTGTAATAACCTTTTTATTTCTCAAACATTACCAAAACATATCTAAATCTTACACATTAACATCTTTTTGAAAATATTAGCCTTGTCTAAATACAAAAATATAGTTAATATTCTCCTGATGATACGTGGTATATGTTGCTATTTCTGTACCAGAACCAAGATTCATATTTAGGCCTGGTTACATTCTGCTTGGAGTTTGCATTGTTGGAACCTCTCCTACATCCCAAAGCCATGCAAGTTAGGTTGACTGTGTGATAATGAAAAGGTATGAGCATGAATGTGCCCTACAATGGACTCAATCAAGACAGTGCGAAGAAGAATAAACTGAAAGGGAACTATGCATTCAATAGTTTTTTGGGAAAAGTGTATATGGAAAGATGTTAACATAAGAAGGGTCAAAGCCTGTATCCTTCAGTACTGGTCTGTTCGTCCATTAATCTGTCTGCATGAAACCCTTCCCACTGGACCAATTTTGTTGAAACTTTCCACACTTATTGTTTAAGGAACATTTTTGGGTCAGTTCCCTTTTGATTGAGATTTCCTAAACAAGGCATGCTACACCCAGTTTTAACATTTTAAAATCTCCTATTGAGAAGCACTGGTGAATTTGCAAATTCATCATTTTTAAAACATTGAAGCCTTCTATGCAACTTCAATCAGAAATTTGGGCACTGTTTCAATTTTACCTTGAAAATGGTCACTTCATCTTGTGTTTTATATATATATATATATATATATATATATATATATATATATATATATATATATATATATGAGGACAAGACAAAACCTTTAAGTGCTGGAGTCCAGGCACTTCCTGGGAGGTGGCGCAAGTGCATTGAGATGGGTGGAGACTACATTGAGAAATGACATTATCAGTTTTGTTAAAGTTCATTCCATTTTCTGATAAATCCCATTTTCCAACTTTAGCTTGACTCCCCTTGTAAAATATACGCCTATAAGGACCTATAAGGTCCAGCTTGTGCTGAGTCAGTATCATGGCCAAACCTACACAATAATGACAAATCTACATTCAGCGAACCTCAGTGAACAGATGATTAACAAGCATAAGTCAGGGTATCGATACAAGAAAATATCCAAGTCACTGAATACTCTTGTAGTCCACATAAACCAATCATAAAGAAATGGAGAGTATGACACAGATGTAAATCTGCTTGCAGCACTCCATCTACAGAAACTGAGTGATTGTGCATGAAGAGGACAGTTGAGGGAGACCACCAAGAGACCTATCAGAACTCTGAAGGAGTTACACTCTACAATGATGAGATTCGAAACAGTGTGCCAACATCAATTGGGTGCTTCACCAGTTGCAGCCTTATGGGAGAGTGTCAAAGAGAAGCCCCTAGAATTTAACAGAAGGCATATGGGAAACTCAAACGTCACCTAGAAGAATGCTATATGGTCTGATGACACCTAAATAAGGTTTTTCTGCCAGCAGGATAGATGCCTGAACATCAAATACAGAACATTAACAAAAACATACCATCTGCACTGTGAAGCATGGTTATGGCAGTATCATGCTGTGGGGATGCTTCTCTACAAAAGGCCCCAGAAGGCTTGTCTTAAATGGAATGTCTTAAAAACAATAATGTCAATGTCCTGGAGTAGCTGAGTCAGAGTTCAGATCTCAGTGTGATTGAGAATTTGTGGCTGGACTAAAAAAGACTGTTCACTCACAATCTCCATACAACCTGAGCTTGAATAGTTTTGCAAAGAAGAATGGCAAAATAAAGCTCAGAGACAGAGAAAGAGAGAGATAAAGAGACCTGTCCACACAGACTCAAGGCCTTCATGGTTGCCAAAGGTGCAGATAGTAAAAGCTGGTCTGAAGGGGTTGAAAACTTTTGCATTAAGTATTTTGTGTTTTGTTTCTGTAAATAACTATAATCTATTTTCACTTTAACATTAAAAGGTATTTTTCTGTTGATCAATGTTAAAAAATCCAAATTAAATCCACTGTGATCCTCTGTTCCATAATAATAAAATGTAAAAATTTCCAAGAGGTTGTAGGCTCTATACAGTATAATAATAATAATACATTTTATATAGCACATTTCCTATGCTATAAATTTAACTGATGATAACCCATTATTCGAACGCTTCCTAGAAAATACAGTATGCCTACAGCTATAAATTAAAAGTAAGAATCAGCACTAAACGGAGTTTCCTCAAAACTCATTTGTTTTTTTCAGCCCCTATAGGTACATTCTAACATAGTAACCACAGCTGTTCCAGAGCATAGCAATATTTTCATTTTTTAATAACTTCACTAGGTGTTAAAGGTTTGGTCTTAAAATTATCGTGTATTTAATTGTTTTAGTATTTCCTCACCATCAGTTTTTTAAACTTTGAATCCTCTTGCTAATAATTCCTTTTAAAATTAGTTTACAATATTTTCTGATAGCCGCTGTGAAACCTGATACCAGAAAAACAATTACCACGAGACAAAAGACACACAATAGTCAATAACTGCACAACATGATGAAGTGAGCAAAGAGCATGCCTGGCAGAAAGTTCACAGTAGAGACAATAATTCTTCTGGAACAGAAGCACATTTGCATTATTACATTATAGCTGAGAAGTATTATAAAACTTGAGCAGCAAGTTAAATTAAAATTATAATCCCACAATGCCTGTCTCAAGCTCTTAGCAATGGACTAGCACTGCTGCACCCCAGCGTCTAACAAATATGTTTATGCTCAAATCTTCTTAGGATCCTATCTTTTATAAAAGCTGCATATCTTTGACTTTCCAACAGAACAAAAAATACACGTTGATCACAGCAAATCTTTGTTTTTAGTGTCTGAAATGACCAAGTATTTACAAAAATGTATCTTTGTCTGTTTACAACAATCCACTATGTACAGTATAAGACATCTTTTATATCTGTATTAACCAGCACTGTGCCTGATTGTAAAACCATTAAGGAAAAAAACACTTAGATGCAAACATTGTTAGGAATTAACAATTGTTCAATTTCAAATATATCTTTTCATTGTTAAGTCAGAGAGAAAACTGAGAAAACCATGCATTTGGAATATTACTTTAGAAACACAGTCTTTTTGAAAAATTGCAGTCTGACATTTACCCAGGTCACAGAACAAAAACAACCTTAATATATATAGTAAATTATTTTTTATTTCCTCCATTCCTGGTAATACTACCATGGCTTTGCTTTTAGATTTAAGTGTGGCTTTTAATACTGTTGACCATAACATTCTACTAGACATACTTGAGATATTTAAGTGAACTATCAGGCACTGCTCTTAGTTTATTTCTTGTATACTTTTCAAATTATTTTTGATATGTCTGAAGACAGCACTTACCTAGATTCACCCATTACTGTCTGCAGCTAGACCATGGTGTCACTCAGGTTCTTTTTTCTCCTTATATGTTGGCATTAGGCAATGTGCAATGATTTTTTTCTGTCAGTATTATAGGAGCCCCATTGGTCTTAGCATTTAAATCAAGGCTGAAGACTCATTACTTTAGCATAGTTTGTGCTTGCTAGAGCTGCTACTGTGGCTGTTTCATATGGTGTTATTTTTTGTGATCATTTTTTATTGCAGATTTAAAACCAAATAGAAATAATAAAAAATAAAACAGTATACAAAATATAATAATCAAGATATAAAAATAATCCCCTCACCCAACCACACAATTATTCAAATAATTATAGTAAATTGTTTTCTGTTTTGCAGTCAGTCTTCTTTCATTCAATTTTCTTTCTCTTCTTGGCATCCTGTAGTGGCACTTTGTATACACTGGAGCAGTGTATTGTTGCCAAAGATAAATATATATTGTTTTGTTTAGCAAAATTTAGAATTTACTAAAATGAATGTTTTGACAAAAGGTTGTATTTGATGCATAGTTGTTTAAATGATACAAATCAAACACAGTATATTGTCAATATACAATCTCTAGAGATGAAATACAGCACTAAGCATATCCCATATGTCAAATACTGTGTGCATTATGAATTGAAGAATTATTTGATTGTCTTGGAAATGTGCAACTGACAGTAACCTCTTAGCTGTCAAGTGTTTCCTATACTGATAGCACAGTCTAAGTGAGTGCTGAATCACTGGATTTCTGTTAGGCATTGCAATCTTCTTCTTCTTTCAGCTGCTCCTGTTAAGGGTTGCCAGGGTGGATAATCATTTTCCATATCTTCCTGTCCTCTGCATCTTGCTCTGTTACATACATCACCTGCATGTCCTCTCTCACCACATCCATAAACCTTCTCTTAGACCTTCCTTCTTTCCTCTTGCCTGGCAGCTCTGTCCTTAGTATCCTTGTCCCAATATACCCAGCATCTCTCCTCTGCACATGTCTAAAAAATTGCAATCTCGCCTCTCTGACTTTGTCTCCAAATCGTTCAACCTGAGTTAACTCTCTAATGTACTCATTCCTAATACTATCCATCCTCGTCACACCCAGTGTAAATCTTAGCATCTTTAACTCTGCCACCTCCAGCTCTGTCTCCTGTTTTTTGGTCAGTGCCATTGTCTCCAACCCATATACCATAGCTGGCCTCACTACTGTCTTGAAGACCTTCCCTTTCACTTTTGCTAATACCCATCTATCACAAATTACTCCTGACACTCTTCTCCACCCATTCCACCCTGCCTGCACTCTCTTTTTCACAATCCCCGTTACTCTGTACTGTTGATCCCAAGTATTTAAACTCATTTAACTTCGCCAATTCTACTCCTTGCATCGTCACCATTCCACTGACCTCCCTCTCATTTACACACATGTATTCTGTCTTGTTCCTACTGACATTCATTCTTCTCCTCTCTAGAGCATATTTCCACCTCTCCAGGGTCTCGTCAACCTGCTCCATACTCTCACTACAGATCACAATGTCATCACTCCTGTCTAATCTTGTTTGTCAACCTGTCCATCACTATTGCAAATATGAAAGGGCTCAGAGCCAATCCCTGATGTAATCCGACCTACATGTTAAATGTATCTGTCTCTCCTACCACAGACCTCACCACGGTCACACTTCCCTCATACATATCCTGTACAACTCTTACATACTTCTCTGCCACTCCCGACTTCCACATACAATACCACAACTCCTCTTGAGGCACCCTGTCATATGCGTTTTCCTGGTCCACAAAGATGCAATGCAACTCCTTCTGCCCTTCTCTATACTTCTCCATCAACACCTTCAGAGCAAACATTGCACTGTGGTGTTCTTTCCTGGTATGAAACCATACTGCTGGTCACTAATCATCACCTTCCTTCTTAACCTAGCTTTCACTACTCTTTCCCATGATTTCATGCTGTGGCTCATCAATTTTATCCCCCTGTTGTTACAACAAATCTGCACATCCCCCTTATTCTTAAAAACCGGAACCAGTACACTTTGTGATGTGTGAGTCACTGTCCTGCACCTGAAAAACGAGGCTCAGTCTTAGGCTTAGGCTTCAGAATGACCTGCTTTATTAAATCAACTTCAAACAGGAACAGCAAGCATAATTATTGAAGTGAGAGCTACCACTCCATGACACACAAACATTGCAAACAAGCAATGACTTAATTAATCATTCTGCCTCGGATCCCACCTTCAGTTCAGGTACTGATAATCTTCCTTGTCAGGTTGGGCCAGTGGCTGCAGATCCGCACCTTGGATCAGATTGTCCTGGAGGAAAGGGGACAAAGAAAAAGTGGGATAGGTCATTGGCCAAATGAAAGTACCCCGCAGGTTGGCAACCTGTCCCCGACTGACGGACACACTGCGTGGCAGGGCTGAAAGTGAGCTTGTTGTTGCAGTAATGAGCTTTCTGTGGTCGATGGATACGCTACACTATGGGGTTGCGAAGTTGGCGGTTCCTTCAATACATTGCTTATTCTTCTATATTCAATAACTTTGGTTCCAAAAGCATTCTTGATTTCTGTGTTAACCTCCATTGTAATGTATTTCATTGCCTAGAATATTATTAGCTTGTTCTCCATGTTCATAATAAGAATGTTATAATTTAAGTGATAACTTCTATGTTTCTCTAGTTACCAGAAAATTAAATTATGTTTGCAAAGCCATTCATTTTTAATAGAATTGAGAGTTAATCTTGCATCATAGTTGAGTTATGAAATGTGATTAATCAAATTGGTTGCCCTTTTGGTTTACAGTTAGAATTTCATGTATAAATTCAGAAATTATTTATCCTCTCAGATCTACTGTGACAGAATTCTGACAAATATTTCCAGAGATACTTCAGTTTTCCCAGATATTGATATTCTTGTTAAGATTAATAAAAAACCTTTATTTGTTAACAATATTGCAATAAATTCTCAATTGCACATTCATTTAGTTGTGATTGGTGTTCTTGGTAGCAGAATTAATGGAGCATAGTTAGAAATAACAATGGCATCAAAACCACCACACTTGACAGTTGGTCGCCAATTGTTATCAATAAAGAAGCAGTCATTATGTCAGTACCTTTGATACATGAAGAAAAAAGAATATTGTCTTGAATATGAGTTGAGAAACTTCTAGATCAGGGTGGGCAATGTCGGTCCTGGAGAGCCACAGTGGCTATAGATTTTCATTCCAATCCAATTGCTTAATTAGAAACCAATCCTTGCAAATCTCAGACCTTATTTAATTTTATGGCTTGTTAGTCTGCAACGTTAGGTTCTTATATCGTAAATTTTTTTCCTTTCCAAGGATATCCTCCAAATGATTCGAAGCCTAAAACGGATAATCTTTCTATTAAGTGTTTTATTAAATTAAACAGTGCATGATGAACACACACATGTAAATGGAAAAAAAGAATGTAGAACTGCTGGCTGCTTTGTCATTTACATCTTATTGCTAATAAGGAGCCATTAAAACACTGAATGCAGCAGTTTAAGATTGAAATAAGCAATTAAGGGCGGGGAACCTTAACAAGTGAGACCACTAAAATGAAGCATCAAAATGTCACTTGAGCAGTAAGTGCTTCTTCATCAGCAATAATTGAATTCTTATTAAGAAACTGGGTTGGAACAAAAACCTCCAGGCACTGCGGCTCTCCAAGACCGACATGGCCCACCCCTGTTCTAGATGCACCACAATTTATGATTCTTTAAAACACTGTTGCTGTTTTAGGAAATGTAGCTGTGGTTAAAGATGAGCAATTTAAAGCTGGGTTTAATAAACAGTTAAACTCACCTACAAATAATTTCAAGCAATGTTCTGCACAGCAAAACTTACCAGAAGCAAACTCTTCCACCTGCAATATTGTAATAATGAAAAGTTAGTTACTGTTTTAGAAAACACAGTGCAGCTAAAATGCTAGAATATGCTACCTGACTAATCAGTTTAAAATTACTAATATTATAAATATTCTTTGTAGTCTATATATGCAGTATATAGTGATACATAATCATTGGTATTTTTTTTTTCTTTAGCAGACTGGAGTTTTTTGGGTTTTTTTTTTCTGTCCTCCCTGGCCATCGGACCTTACTTTTATTCTATGTTAAATAGTGTTCCCTAATTTTATTTTCTTATTTATTTTGTCTTTTTTCTCTTTCTTCATCATGTAAAGCACTTTGAGCTACATCATTTGCATGAAAATGTGCTATATAAATAAATGTTGTTGTTGTTGGTATAAAACAGGGATAAAAATGGTGTAGTAATAGTCTGGAATACTATTTAAGATTAAAAAAAAACAAGTTTCCATATACTGTAGTATTAATACTAATTCCAATATGCTAGGCTAGGACAAATAATTTCATGAGAGGCCAACTGAGTCATCAAACTGATTAAAAGAGCAGGCTATTTGAATAATTTTGATAAATGATTAAATATTAAAAGAAATGTTTCTGTGTGCGTGTGATTTTTTGAGGGGTTTACAGGTTTTTAACAGTTTTCATCAATTGATATTTGCTTGTTAAATGCCTTCATCTCATGTTGGGGCCTAGACAGGTCTGAAGAATGCCTTTTGAGCTGGAGTGAGGCTGCCTGGGGTGTGGCCTTTTTGTGGGCATGTTCCCCTTTTTTGTGCTTCTTCTGGAAGGACTTCACAGAACAGTATATTGAGGATCCTCTGGTAGGTTTATAATGGATTAAAAACATGATGTAACAAGACAGAGACCTGTGCCATTTCTCTGTACATTGAAAAACAATTTGCCAAACATCTGTTATTTGATTTTTAAAAACTCACATACAAATAAGGGATAAAAAAGGGAAAACTGAAAGTATCTGAAAAATATATACAACTAGAAGGAAAATCATTAAGGCATCTTTAGCCCTGTTTATTATGTGAGGTAGCTTTATACCCTCTCAATATCAAACCAAACAGACTCTGCCTGTCACATCCTATCTCTCTATATTTTTGAGTTCTTTGTCCATTATTCTTCCTTGATGGTGCGGTATTGTCACAAACGAATCTCTTGACTCATAATTAACTGACTAGAGGAAGCCTTTGAACACACGTGGCCCTAAATGGTTAAAGAGACTCCATGCTAAAGATCTAGAAACCCCAGTATAGGATTCTAGTGCTACTGTATGTCTGAGCCCTGAACAGCCATCAAAAGAACAGATCTGTAAAGTAGCCTCTATTTGCCTACACTGGCATTTAGAAATGTTCATGTTGCCACTGGAAAACCTTTTTCAGCAAGGTGTTACATAGAATATTTTATAACAAAACCATTGTGGCACAACAAAAATACTGTACCCTGATAATTAAACAGTCAAAAAATTTAAAAGAGCTGATGTAAGAAAAATGGTTTGTGTTAAAAAATATAAGTACTATAAATAACATATTAGAAAGCTGTTAGTTATCATTGTAGTGTTTAACATGAAAGCTTATTTTTCAATGACAAATTAAGATTATGTACAGTTACTGAATTTCACTTTGGTCTTACATGAGAGAAAAAGGAAAATATATAAGATAGTTAAACTCATTAATTCAGATATCTTTACCTTCCACAACAAGATGGATGCTAATTCATATTAGCATAAATGTTATTTAATTTAAAAGTATGTACCGTATCTACACATTTTTAATCTCACAGAGCAAAAAAAGGCAAAAATCATTAAGGATTGTTTAATCATGTGTGACTCTTATGCACAAGATATAACAATAAGCCTTTAAGTTATTAATGATTCCGACGTAAAAAAAAAAAGCCTTATCTTAAAGAAGCAAAGGCAATCCTTTTCTCTTGAACTTTTTGAACTTTTAAATATGCTAAATGTTATGACTCAAAGCAATATAATGTACTTTAATCTCTGTCAAGTGTGGCATGATACTGCAGTTCTGAATGCTGCTGCTTTTAAACTTGCAGCAACAATGTCACATTTAAGTCAGGCCCTTATCTGTATGAACTTTACACTTACTCTGAGTGTTTGCATGAGTTTTGTCACAGTTCTCTTATTTTAATCTTATATTCTAAAAGTGAATGGATAGGTCCTCCTTTTGTGTATATTTTAATAAATAACCAGTAAATGTGCCTTTTAATATTATCTGAAACTTGTTCTGCAGAATACTTACTGAAAGGGTGTTGAAAATATATCTTATGAGACTATACTGTATCCTGCCCTTTACAGTGTTGATATAGTGAGGATATGAGGATGTTTCCTCTATTGTTACTATTAAATCAGGTAAACAACTGTTTATAATGAAATAAAAGGCAATAACAATAAAAATTTAAAAATGACCTTGATAGGCTTAGCAAAACATTTGTTGATTTCATAACTAAGAAGAAAGCTGGTGAAGATTTTGTACATTCATCCACCCCACATCCAGAACTGTCCAACAAAATGCTATGCTGAACAAATCTTATTGATCTTGCAGTTAAGTGAGGCATAAAATTAAATTCCTCCTTACTTTAAGATAGTTACTGCTTTAAAAACAATTAACTTAGACTGGGTAATTGCCATCTACTTTTCATTTACAATCATAGTAATTCAGACTGACAATTTTTACACAGTTTCCTAACAAGTTGAAAAATATTTGAATATGTATAGTATATCCAGCTGGGGCACATTCTCCCTGGGAATGTGTTAATTTATAATTTGTGTACATAGTAGAGTTCAGCCAATATACTGTTTCCCTATTCAGTCACCTAAATGGAGATATTATGACAAGAAAATATGGTAAGAAAAAATTATATTTATATTACTTTTAAATGTGGCTTTCATTCCTATATAAAAACCACTGAATTATGACCAATGGACAGAACAGTTGTCTTAGTTGTTCCTATGGGGTCTTCAACAAAAACATGTCCATCTTCAGGAAGTTACAGTATGTCATTTTTCAAGACACAGGCAGAATTGATGTCCACAGTTAATGCAGAAATAAGCTTCAAAATTCATGGGGTTATTTTCACTTATTTTAAACCCATAGAGCAGTCCCTTTGTTCCAAAAGTAACCGACTAAATAAAAACACTGTTAGTCTTTCCTAAAAAATATGTAAACTTTCATTAACTTTTAGAATAAATTTTCTGCTAACACTGCACATATGATTAAAAATCTTAGTAAATTAAAATAACTTACAGTAAGTATCATTATAAATCCTTTCCCCAACCTTATGCTCCATTATTAATCTTATCTATCCATTAACTTTGTTGATTTTCCTTGTTTGCCCTGAAGAAGAAACACCCTTCTGCTTCTATTTTTAATTAACATGTGCTAACTTGATTAGTAATTGAAGTAGTTAAAATGTAATTGTATATATTGTAACTGATCAGGCTGCACTGCGGGAAACACACCCATTTAAACAGCTTTTAAATATGTAAGAAATACACTCTCTATCAGCATAAGACCGTGCTTCTGCGGGATCAGCTGATGGCTGTGAGTTGTAAACCATAACGCACTTGCCACACACTGCTTTGAAGCTTTTAAGCCATTTTACGTACATGCTGTTCTTTTCTTTCTCTGTTCTGTGCAGACCTTGTCCAGCTCTGTCCCAGCCAGTGCACCTGTTTCACTACAGCTTAATCCTGCTTAGGAAGATGGCTTCAAGTTCTGTTAATCTTTACAATATAGCTGTACTGAAAAATGCCTAAATACTGTTCCATGTAAGTGCCAGAAATAAAGGTATTTCTGCTCAGTTCTCTCCTGTTTGTGTTTGGGGCAACTCAGAAGCCCAAACACAACTGACTATATGTAAGATGAACATATACTGTACATGCCTTAAAAACAACCAGGCTTACAGACCACATTGAACATTAGTTATATTTCATCTTTGCCAAAAATATCAGCCTAATTTCTTTATTTCTCTTTTTTCTGTGATTACATGGGACATACTGTATATTACTGAGTGTTGGGGAGAACTGCTAAACAAATAAATAGATTTTTCAGCCAACTTTATGCTTCTGTATCTTGACTGCTAAACCAAAAATATACTGTATGCCTTCAGCAACTTTTGATTCAGACATTTTCAGGAGTAGCACTTCTCAGATCATTTGCCACTACTTTCATATTAGCCTGTTCTAGCAGTCTCCACTGCTGTACTTACAATATTTATCATCTATCATTTTCAAATCAATTTGCATGTTCAAGTAAACCAATGAATATTAGTGGAAATGACATCAATGAGAAAATTGTAGTAATGGCGAATGCTTTTCAATCCATCTACCCACTTTATGTTCACATTCTAGATCAGGGGTCTCCAACCTTTTTTTCCCTGAGAGGTACTTTTACAAAATGAAAATGGCTGAGAGCTACTCATGTTTTCTAACGTTTATTCTCATAGCTTATTTCAACCCAAACAAACTGAATAAGCTTGTTTTGCCTGAACGTTTGCTAACATTTTGTATTAAGAAATCACACAAAATATTTAGTTCACCTGCAAGTGCATTTTGTATGTCTGTATTCATTTTCTTCTAGTGTATCTCACACTATTGAATTAAAACATGAATGCTGTCAAAACAAAACAATGCAATTACAAATACACCGATATTGCTTATTCATTTGTCATTTTGTTACATGTCACTGTTTCACTTCACAAGAGTATTCACATGTCCAGTTGCATGTGTGATGTGTTTTTTAGTTAGTCAGATGACTGGCACTGCATGGAGTAAACAACAGAGGTGTATGGTGGAGTGTAGCCACTTAGGTTCACTCTTATGGAGTCATTTAAATGTTCATCTGTCAGTCTTGTTTTGAACTTTGATTTCATGACACTCATGTCAGAAAAGGCAGACTCACAGAGGTATGTAGACCCAAACAAAGAAGACATTTTCAGAGCTGCCTGGTGAAGATTCTTATAGTTATCTGGCTCTACTAAGCTCCAGAAATGCTGAGAATGCTGTTGAGACTTTAACTGCACATTATTTTGAAGGTTTACTAGCGTATAATATATAAAATCCAATGTCTGTCTGTCTGTCCGCTTTTCACGAGAGAACTACTTAACAGATTTAGATCTGATTTTTTTCTATAATTTGCTTGAACATTCCGGTTGATTTTGTGACTTCTCTCATTTCGCTATGTATCATAGTTCACTTGCGGTACTGATTTATTTGCGTGAATCCAAGAAACACGCAGCGGGCCGAGGGGAGGGGTCTTCCTCACTCACTCGCCAGCTTTGGGACATGCACCTTAACTTCACTTAGCTAGCAAACGAGAGAACAATTGAAATCAACTTTGTTTGATCTTTAAAATAAAGTGTTACTTAGGTCTTGATGAGTTTGAGTCCAGATATTCTCTTAAGTGTATACCACATTGAAAAGATAAATTGCAATTCAGATTGTGGATCATGATTTTGTGTTAAAAGGATCATAATATGACTTTTTGGAAAGATTCCCCACCCCTAATTTGACTAATCAAGTTTTCAAATTTATATAGGATTCATTAACTCTTTGGCAAGCTACTTGGAAAGGGGTTGCGAGGTACTGGTAGCTCACGAGCGACGTGTTGGAGACCCCTGTTCTAGATCATTGAGAGCCAGAGACTAACCTGTGAACACTAGATGCAAGACAGGACAGCTCATCACAGGACATCTCACACACATATGCACACTCACTCATACAATATACAATTGAATGCACACTCACAAATACAAGACAAAATTGAAGTCAACAACAAATAAAGAGGTTGACCTAAACCAAGAAAAAAATATCTGAAATTAATTTAGTACATACTATATTCTCTGGTTACAATGGAGAATCTTCAACAACTAGAATGAGTAGCCTTGCAGGTGTCTTGTTAGAATAGGGCCAATGTTGAGCATTATGAAACAGTTTGTTTTCTTTATGGACTTTTAAGGATAGTCATGGTTGTTAGTTGTGGTTGACAGCCAAGTCATTTGCTTGTTGACCAAAATTAAACAATACTACACTAGAGCCAAAGTCAAAATAAAACCAGAGTTAAAACCTTAGCCTGTTTCCAATACTGTGTGTTTCCTTGTTCCTTTTATTAATATTACATATGAATGGAGATATTGTCTAATGTGCGCAGTCATCTTTTATAACATGACTGTCATGACATCATATGTCATACATCATCCGCATCAGGTGCCTACTAATGCATTTCACCCTAAATTTCAAAATGGAGGCTCACAAGTACGCAAAACAGAGACAAAATGATGTCATCAAAACATTCCAAATAAAAATAAATATATGCAAACAGTTACCAGCAGTCTCACAAAAGCATATTGACTGGTGAAACAGAAATGAGACAGCTGCTCCTGGGTGCTAGATAATTGGATAGGCACTCCCTAGGCATGGGACAAGTGGTCAAGACAGAAATAGTGCAACCAATCCTTAGATTGATGGCTTTATGATTGTACTGACATGACAGAAGCAAGGTAGTCACCATTTTGAATAAATTTCATTTGAAGTTGGCCACCAGGACATTCACAAGCCTGTTATTTTTTGCAGAACAGCCAAGCAATTAGAAGCAACATCCAGCAAGATCCAACAGTTGAACCCCAGAGGCAGAAGGATCAATGTGGATCCGATCCTTATTATGGAAAAGTGGATCAAATTTTTACCCTTGCACATATATTTGAAGGGTAATGGTAATTGTCAAATATTGTTTACTTGTGCTTTGTGATCTTAAAAGGTTTATGACCGTGTACTATTTGTAGTATTTTGTGGAAGCTTTTTCATGAGCACGATGTTCTGGTGCCAATCCTGAGTGCCATTTGGCACCTATATTTGCAGAGCAAGAGCTGTGCTTGCATATTTTGAGTTATCTCAAGTGTGCTCAATGAGGGTTTTGAACTCCATTAAGGATGTGTCATGTCTTCTTTCCTGTTCATGACTTTAATAGACAGGATATCAAGGTGTTGCAAGAGCCTAATGATGTACAGTATCTGCTGTTTGGGGATGATATTGATATATCTCTGTCACATACTGAACTAGTTTACAATTACATATGATGTAGATGGGATGAGAATCAGCACCTACAGATCTAAAGTCATGGTCTAATAAACAGAATAGAGCAGCTTTTTCTCCTCAGGTAAAGGGTGAGCTGCTGTACCAAGTGGAGGAGTTCAAGTACTTCAATATCCTTTTCATAAGTAAGGGAAGAGGTGACCTTGATATTCACACAATAACTGGTGCAACGGAGGCTGTTTTGCAAACATTGCAACAGATTGTGGTAGTGATGTGGGAAGCTTAGACAATTTTGATATACTAGTTAGCTTACAAATCCATCCTAGTTTCAGGATGTGAGCCCTAGGTGGTGAAAGAATGACAGCAGTCAAAATTAGGTTGCTGGATCTACTCTCCATGACAGGATTAGTGGATCAGCAATACAGCAGAAAAAACTGCTTCTTAAAATTCAAAGGAGGTGGTTTGCATGTGTGGCTAGAATTTTTCCTTTGTACCTCCCAAATGAGATTAAAAAAACTTTGTCCACTAGGACCTGACCTAGAATATACAGCAGGCACTATATTTCTCAACTGCTTTGGGAGTGTAGGAGGAAGTTGCTGAGGATATAAGCCTGGTCAGCCTACCTCAGCATGTTGCTAATGTGGCTCTCTTCAGTATATTAGTAGTGAAAATGAAGATGCTTTACAGCAATTGATGTCTGGTGTACTCATCTGCTCTAGTTTCAATGTATCTGACTAGCAATCTCGACTTATATCTTTCCCATTTTTTGAAACTTAACAGTATTTAGAATCTCTCTGAGAGCCTCAAAGGTTTCCCCAGGTTGTATATGAACAATTCTTGGAGCTCTGACATTTTTATTTTAAGAAAAAATGCCTGGTTACAATTTCACTTTTGATGTAAACAAAATCTTATTGTTTACCTTAAATATAATACTTACTTATCTGTGTTCAGTGGCTTTCTTTCCAGTTTCATTATTGCTTTATATTATATTATTGCAAACTTTCATCTTATTTATTTGAGGGCTTAGTCTTTTCTTCATGTTCATAATTAGAATGATATGGCTTAAGTAATACTTCATTTCTTTTTGAGGGAGAAACCAAAATCCTCAAAATTGAATGTGTAAGACTCTGAAGCAGAATAGAAAACAGTCTTCTGTGCAGTCACATGAATTAGGAAGCTGCCAGCCAAAATATAAAGCTGACAGACATGAAAAAAGTGACAGCCAATAAGGAGCTGGGGTGTTGAGATGCTAATACTTCAGAGGCAAACTCACCAACAGAAACAAAAGGCAACGAAAAATCTGCTCGGTGTGCGCAAGGGAGTTGCAAAAATATCTTTCCAGATTTTCTTTTTCTCATTTACCATAAACATATTCATTACTCTTTGAGCCCTGAACGTGAGAAAAATATGTGTTCTGTTTTATGGAGTAAGGGCAGCTAGGCTTTGATTTAAAATTTAATTGTCAGGAGTTCCAAATAAAGAGTAATGTTTTAAAGGAGAGCTGCAGTACTATGTTACTGTTTGATATCAAAGCTCATTGTATTATGCAAATAAAATAGTTTTCTCTGTTTTATTTTTAAACTTTGTTGACAATGAATGCATGTGTACGTGTGTTAAAAAAAACATGAAAAGCTAGCAGTAAAAGAGAATGAGGGAAGGGGAGGTGAGGCAAGGTGAGGTGAAAGACTGCAGAAAGCATATTATGTGCAGAAGCATACTGGCAGCTTTGACAGGACTGGCAAGGTTCATAGGATAGAACTGAATGTGTTTTCTGTTTTTTGCTTGACTAGTATAACTACATCTTACCTAACATTAGATTTTAGTAGATACATAGACAAGGAGCAATAGTTAGAAACAGAAACAGTGGTCCACCCCCAGATCTGTGAAATCAGACAGTTTAAAGGAGCATGTGAGGACGTGGTGATAAACACAGAAAGATGGATGTAATCCATTAATAATAAACAGTGACAGAATTGTGAAATGGCAATGTAGACACATCAAGCTAGAAGTGGAAAATACAAAACATCTTTTTTTCTTTTGCTTAGTCTTTCTTCAGGATGGAATTAATCTTCCCTTATTTTATAAATGGAAACACAGGTAAATATTAATATGTTTAAATAATATTTCATGACCTAGCTTGTTTTCCCTCATTAATGGAATTTAGCACTGGATGTCATATCATATGCAAACTTTATATTGAAAACAACTGATAATGTTAATCAAGTACCTAAAAATACAGAAATGATTGCTTAGTCATGAATCAGTGTTTCTTTAATTGGCCTTAGCTATTTATATTTACTTGCAAAGTGCCTTGCAACAACTGTACTTCTGATTCTGACCAAAGCACACATTTCTGGAGATACTCACTGAAAAATAATATACTGCTAGCTTTTCCTAGTTTGATTTATGGCTTGAGTACATATAAATCATAGAAGAGACTGAATGAATGCTTGAAAAACAAGTGCTGGAGCAAAGCTCATGAGGTTGTGAAACTTCACTTATATGTACACAGAAGGGGTCTTTTACTTCTGAGGATGGATTTTAATTGTAGGCCAGAGGAAAAAAAATTGAGGTAACATAGCAGCTTACTCATTTTACTTTCTGTCTGCAGCAAAGAACATATGCTGAAAGATTAAAAGTGACCCCATCTTCTGTCTATTGCCTTCTGGCCCTTTAAATATCAATCACAAGTTAAGTAGGAAGTAGTCATTTTATCAACTTCCAGACCAAGTACAATTCTGGAATGACTGCTGCTCAACCTTTGAAACCCTCTTAGTTATAGTATGGCTAAGGGGCTACCAGGTGTAACCCCAAAATTTTGATGTATCCGGTTGTATTTTCTATTTTTATGACATAAACTAAAAACCAAAATTCAGTAATAGAGGCAAGCAATATTCAAAATCAGCAATTCAACGTATACATCAAATCATTTGAAAAAGAAGAGCATTTGAATCTCAAGCAAAAGATGTTGTAAAGTAATACTGAAAGGATTCAAAAACATATAGCCAAAGCCGATTAGCAGCTGCAGGCAGATACTCAAGACCAAAGCTTCCCAGGATCATTGATTTTACAATATAAAGGAGCTTTAGGAAGCTGCTTTGTTACTATTCAAAAAATATGAAGTTTAACAGAGAATGAACAGACATCCCTCAGTTAAGGTGGATTGCTACTAAAAAAAATAAAACCTGAAACCGCAGACCTGGAGAAATACTTAACTGGATAAGATTTACATAGGAGGACAGCACAGTGTAGTGTCCCCATATTGACAACAATTCACACAATAGAGCCCCAGAACCCTATTCTGCCAGATATTGCACTTGACCCCGAATTTTACATTAGCTCAAAATAAATTGGAAACGGACATCATCCGTAGTCAATGAATAACATGCCCGGGACAATTCTGTAAACAAGTAAGCAGCCCCTAAAAGGGATTTTACAGCAGGGCCCTAACAGTCAGACTGGGTGCCATATTTTGTAACACCCCATTCAAACAAGAATTTCAAAAGTATGTGATCATGTGATCTTAATTGCTGGTGACCCAACTAGTACCAAGTGTCATAAATTCCACAGAGCTATCTTATACACCTCATTCTTCTCCTTTTGGTCCTTTCTAGATCACCACATACTCTAGCCTGGCCTTCACAAATATTTGGCACATTCAAGAGCTTTTATTCCCTCCAGAGATTGGTTGCCACAAAGATCAATGCAAAAACTAACCCAGTCACCTGAAGGAAAAACTGAGTTTTCTCTGATCCACTTTTAGTAATACTCTAATTACAAAAAATTAAGAAAAGACAAACTGTTACTTCTGTTATGTAACCCTCTCTTTCTTCTGAGCCTTTCATTTCAGAGTCTATCTGTCTGCTATTATTGCATTTAACACCACTGAGACTTTTATGGTATTTTGTCAACATACAAGCCAAGCAGAGCACTCTGGTGAGCAGTTTTAATCATTTACTGTATGATTATTCATAATACAGTATGATTTCCTGAAAACCTTCTCAAACACTCACTGTAGGAATTCCATCATCTTTAGAACATTACAATAATCGAAACGAGAACAGACCTTTCAGCACAACAAAGCTCACCAGTCCTATCCATTTAATTCTTCTAAGAAAACATCAAGTCAGGTTTTGAAAGTCCCAAAAATCTTACTGTCTACACACTATTTGGTAATTACTCCATGTGTCTATGGTTCTTTGTATAAAGAAAAACGTCTTAATGTTTGATGAAATTTACCCTTAACAAGTTTCCAACTGTGTTACTGTGTTCTTGAGGAAATTATTTTAAAGTTAAAGTCTCGATCCACTGTATTAATTCCCATCATAATTGTAAACATTTCAACCATGTCTTCTTTTAATCTTCTTTTGCATAAACTGAAAATGCTCAGCTCTTTTAATCTTTCTTCAGAATACATCCCATGTAGCTGTGCTAAATGCCTAGTCACTCATCTCTAGACCTTTTCTAACACTGCTATATCCTTTTGGTAGCCTTGAGACCAAAACTGTGCACAGTACTCCAGGTGAGGCTTCACCAGTGGTTATAAAGTTGTAGTATAATCTCCTTGCACTTGTACTTTATATGTTTTGCTATACTGTATAATTCTGTTAGCCTTCTTAATGGCTTCAGAACACTGTCTGGCAGTTAATAGTGTCAAGTCCACTGCAACACCTAAATCCCTTTTATAAGGTGTACTTTGGATTTTCAGACCTCTCATTTTTACTTTCTACTTGTAATACTTTACATTTATTTTACATTAAATTTCACCTGACACTATTCTGCCTAAGCCTGTATGCTACCCAAGTCCCTCTGTAATGATTCAATTGTTTCTGTATTATCTGCCAATCCATCTAGCTTGGTATCATTTGCAAACTTAACAAGCTTGTTACTTATATTTCTATCCCAATCATTTATACAGGTGGAATCCCTATGTAATGAAATTTATGGGACCATAAAAATATTTTGTTATAACAGAAATTTCATTATAACAAATATGGGGAAAATATGTATACTATTCTGTGGTGGGCTGGCACCCTGCCTGAGGATTTGTTCCTGCCTTGCGCCCTGTGTTGGCTGGGATTGGCTCCAGCCAGAGGTGGGTAGAGTAGCCAAAAATTGTACTCAAGTAAAAGCAGCATACTTCAAAATAATATTACTCAAGTAGAAGTAAAAAGTAGTCATCCAAAAAATTACTCAAGTAAGAGTAAAAAAGCTTTTGGTGAAAAGACTACTCAAGTACTGAGTAACTGTTTATACATAATAAATGATTTATTTTTTAGAAATGTTGTAATAAGACAGACAAAAATATAAAATAATGTGCAAATAATGCTATTTCCAAATAATAAAATAAAAAATGAGTAAAAATAAATAACATCTTTACAAAATAAAGATGCACAAATAACACAAAGTTCCAAATCTCAGTTTTTCACAACAAAGCTTTTGAAGCCAATACATACAGTAGGTAACATGTATGTTTGAACAGTGCAAACTACATACAGTGACAAGATGTACTGTACACTGACAGTATAATACTGTATATTCACTTTGTGGTGTAGCGGGTCCGCAGCTTAAAAAAAAAAAAAAGGCCAGTTTCAAATCTATAAAGCCGTGTCACTCTCCGTAGGTAATGAGGTAGTTGGAGTGAGTCACACCTGCACGTGCGGGTGCGATCATTCTCAATTGCTTCATTGGCTTTCTGCAGCGTGTGATTAAGGCCCACGGAGATGGGAGTGTATATATACGGGTCGGCACAAAAAAAGAAGGAGAAAAGAAGAGTCTGTAGGGGACTGGCATCGTCACACACTTGCCCTCCAAATAGCACAGCTGATAGAAAATAACATTAGAACAAGGCAGCTTGTGCAAGAAGTCTCACTTTACCATGACTGTCTGAGTCTGTGCATGTTTGGTTAAAACATACTTGTTCTTCACTCAGTGAAGTGATGGTTAAGCTTCAGCAGGAGTTGGCTCTCAAGGTTCTTGCAGTGAACAGAAGCCCCGCGTGACTAAAAAGTCTCTCACAGGCTGCAGAAGCTGGAAGTTTGTGTGTGGTCATGTGACTGCATGGATATGTCTGATTGGTGAAACGGAGTCATGTGATTATTGTTGCTACGTCTGATTGGTGAAATGGAGTCATGTGATTATTGTTGCTACGTCTTATTGGTGAAACAGTCATGCAGTAGATCCACTGGTGACTTCTCTTTGGGAAAAATATAGCGTATCTAATGTATAAATGGAAAAAAGTAATGAGTCGAATGTTGCCCAATGTAGCGGAGTAAGAGTAGCATTTCTTGTTCATAAATGTACTCAAGTAAAAGTATGGTGCAATAAAACTACTCTTAGAAGTACAATTTTTTGAAAAGTTACTCAAGTAAATGTAACGGAGTAAATGTAACTCGTTACTACCCACCTCTGGCTCCAGCAGACCCCTGTGACCCTGTAGTTAGGATACAGCAGGTTGGATAATGGATGTACAGTGATCCCTTCTCGATCGCAGGGGTTGCATTCCAGAACTCCCTGCGAAAGGTGAAAATCCGCAAAGTAAAAACCATATGTTTATATGATTATTTTTATATTGTCACGCTTGGGTCACAGATTTGCACAGAAACACAGGAGGTTGTAGAGACAGGAACTTTATTCAAACACTGCAAACAAACATTTGTCACTTTTTCAAAAGTTTAAAAGTGCTCCATGACAAGACAGAGATGACAGTTCCGTCTCACAATTAAAAGAATGCAAACATATCTTCCTCTTCATAGCAGTGCGCGTCAGGAACAGAAAATGTCAGAGAGAGAGAGAAAAGCAAACAATCAAAAATCAATAGGTGCTGTTTGGGCTTTTAAGTATGCGAAGCACCGCTCGGGAAGCATATCGCGTGACAAAGCAGTCGCAAGTGAGCCCAGCAAGGAAGGGAGCAATGTGAAGGTAGTCTTGCAGCATTTTTTAGAGGAGCATCCGTATCCTCTATGGGTGCAAACACCCCCTTGCTCACAACCCCTCTGTCAGGAGCAGAGAATGTCAGAGAGAGAGAGAGAGAGAGAGAGAGAGAAAAGCAAACAATCAAAAATCAATAGGTGCTGTTCGGGCTTTTAAGTATGCGAAGCACTGCGCGGGAAGCATATCGCACAACAAAGCAGCCGCAGGTAAGCCCAGCAAGGAAGGGAGCAATATGAAGGTAGTCTTTCAGCGTTTTTTAGAGGAGCGTCCGTATCCTCTAAGGGGTGCAAACAGCCCAACTGCTCACAATATATTTGAGGAATTTTATTTAATACATAATACGTGCTCTGATTGGGGTAGGGTCTCAGCCATCCACCAATAGTGTTGCTTGTATGGAATCAACTGGGCAAACCAGCTGAGGAAACATGTACCAGAAATTAAAAGACCCATTGTCCGCAGAAATCCACGAACCAGCGAAAAATCCGCGATATATATTTAGATATGCTTACATATAAAATCCGCGATAGACTGAAGCTGCGAAAGTCGAAGCGCGAAATAGCGAGGGATTACTGTATACTATTGTGACCAGGGTCACCAGCAATTCACCATCTATAACGGCAGCGGTGTAAGGACAGCTCCATAGCTCCTCTGCTGCATCTGGTAAACAGTAAAGTGCAAATAATTGGTTGTCCTCTGTAGGATCAGGCTTACCATATAACAGGCTTGTTGCATGATGTTTAGAACAATTAACACTGAGCTTTGACCTGCACTTCCTCAACTCTCCTGGTCTGCCACAGCGGTGATTCCAAACCATTGGTATTCTTCTCATCTGAAGATGGGAGGTAAAGCAGGACAATTGCCCATGTCACAGATGCTATGTCGTATGCTGGAGTGCTGAAATAACAGCTCCTATTTTGACTAAAGTCTTGAGAATGTACCTGCTTTCTTTATAAAGTAATAAAATCCCTGTATTTTCCTTGGAAACCTGAAAAAACCTTGCTGTCTCTCATGCATCTCTGTGACCCAAGCTTGACAATACCTATATAAACAGAAAGAACTGCCAAAAATATTTTATTTGAAAAATGAGACATTAGATGTTATTTTTTTTTTTTAGAAATACAGATATGGAGACAGAATGAAAATGAGACGTTGGATATAACTTTTTTTTCAGCATAAACTGACACCATTTCTTACTTTTTTGTTCAACACAAGGAAAACTTTCAGAACAGCAATGAAACCCGAACAGTACAGTACAGTATCTGCACAACTACCCACATGGATGCTCAGTGGAGCAATGACTCAGAATTTGGTTATTAATATGATGTCGTACCTACCCTGTCACCAAGCCGCGCCAAGAATGCCCAAGACTGGAAATTTCTCAGCAGACTGTCACTTTCTATTGGTCTAACAAGAAGGAGACAGCCTGTTCCAGGGTTCCTGAGACATGGCAAAAGTATTGGCACGGCATTACATATTTTTTGTATCGCACTATTATCTTCAATGGCCATTTTGGGTCAAGAAAAGGTTTGTTATACACAGCTGTGCGCAACCTGCGGCCGTACGGCCGCATGCGGCCGTGGGCAAGGACTTTGGCGGCCGTGGACGTGTATATTAAAGTGTACGTAATGGCGGCCGTGCAGGTGTAGGGTCTCTGGACTCCAGCGAGTAAGGGGTCTCAACGCCGCGGAATCTTTGTCGGCCGGGTCAGTATGGTGACGCCGAAAGCCGATTTGCTTACTTGAATATTAAGTTCGGTTGAAATGGGCTGACACCCAGGAGTACATGTGAAGTCACGTGACTAGCGGCTAGCCAATATGGAACTGAGAAGGAAATGGGAGTGTACGCCTGTACGGCCTTGTGGCTAAGTCCATACACTGCCTATCGCCATTAGCAAACGGTCATCATATGTGCGAAGCAGCGTTTTCCAGAATGAAATATCTGAAAAACAAGTACCGAACCCGATTGGTAGACAGCAATCTAGAGTCTGGAATACGGCTAATGGTCTCCAGCGAGTCCCCTGACTTTGCAAGTCTGTCTGCAAACATGCAAGAGCAAGGAAGCCATTAATGGCGATGTTTTCCAAACTTCCTGAAACAATTGCTGTAAAGGTTTTTTGTCCTATATGACGTTTCGTAGACATTTTTTTACATATGTAGACCAGTAAATTGAATATTGTCAGATATATCATACTCTGTTTTAATGTGTAACCTGTAAATTTTTACATAAATCATAAAACATTATTAAGTTTACTTGGACTTACTGGCGGCCGTTATTAAAGTAAAAAGTCTGTAGTGCGGCCGTTATTAAAGTAAAAAGTCTGTAGTGCGGCCGTCATTAAAGTAAAAAGTCTGTAGTGCGGCCGTCAATAGCGGAAAGGTTGCGCATGCCTGGTTATACAAAATCTGTTAGATATTATTGTGAACGAATATTTGTCTGACCCAACAAAAAGTATTCGTTATTGTGAAAATTTCATTACTTCAGTATTCACTATAACAGGATTTGACCTCTATATATTACAAATAGCAGCGGCCATAGCACTGCCCACTATGAGACACCACTCTCAACTTTAGCCAATTCTGATATGCTCGCACCATAACTCCTTCTTTCTTGTGTCTGATTAAATTTTGCACCTCTCTACTAACAACACCTTTAACTCCCATTTCTGTTATTTAGATGCCCAACCTCTCATGTGCCACCTTATCAAATACTTTATTAATGTCAAGATAAATAATATCATATGCTCCACTTTAATCATATCCTTGTGTTGCTTCCTCACATAATTACAGCATATTGGTAAAATACCCATGCTCACTGTTCAGTAAATCCCGTTCTTGCAATGTGTTGCTCAGTCTACTCCTTAATAATTCCTTCCATTAACTTACCTGTGATGCATCTTAAGCTATATTTGCTTGGATCTACCCGATCACACTTTTAATATAACAGGACAATATTTTCCATTTTCCAGTCTTTCGTAATTTCCCCAGTGCAGAGTGACTTCCTGAAAATATATTTCAAGGTTTTATATATGTACTTGCTAACCTTCTTGAGAACTCATGGATAAATTATGTGGTCCTGGTAATTTGCTTGATTACAGCATGTGAAATCTAAGCAGTACAGTGATCCCTCGCTATATCGCGCTTCGCCTTTCGCGGCTTCACTCCATCGCGGATTTTATATGTAAGCATATTTAAATATATATCGCGGATTTTTCGCTGCTTCGCGGGTTTCTGCGGACAATGGGTCTTTTAATTTCTGGTACATGCTTCCTCAGTTGGTTTGCCCAGTTGATTTCATACAAGGGACGCTATTGGCAGATGGCTGAGAAGCTATCCAGCTTACTTTCTCTCTCTCTCTCTCACTCTCTCTCTCTCTCTTGCGCTGACGTAGGGGGGTGTGAGCAGGGGGGCTGTGTGCAGCTGCTTCCTGAAGGACATGCTGCACGGAGCTTCGCATACTTAAAAGCTCAAAGGGCACGTATTGATTTTTTTTATCTGTCTCTCTCTCTCTCTCTATCTCTCTCTATCTCTCTCTCTCTCTCTCTTCCTGCTCCTGACAGAGGGGGTGTGAGCTGCCGCCTTCAACAGCTTTGTACCGGAGGTGCTTCGCATACTTAAAAGCCAAAAAGCCCTATTGATTTTTTTTTTTTGACTGCTTGCTTTGCACTCCTTTGAAAAGGAAGATATGTTTGCATTCTTTTAATTGTGAGACTGAACTGTCACCTCTGTCTTGTCATGGAGCACAGTTTAAACTTTTGAAAAAGAGACAAATGTTTGTTTGCAGTGTTTGAATAACGTTCCTGTCTCTCTACAACCTCCTGTGTTTCTGCGCAAATCTGTGACCCAAGCATGACATTCTAAAAATAACCATATAAACATATGGTTTCTACTTCGCGGATTTTCCTATTTCGCGGGTGGCTCTGGAACGCAACCCCCGCGATGGAGGAGGGATTACTGTACTTCTCTCTCTATAATTTCCAAATCACTCAGTACCTCCTTAGTAGTCTCTTCCACTGTTGGAAGGTTATCTACCTCCTCACATATGAAGACGTCAGAAAAACGCAAGTTTAGAGCATCTTCTATTTCACCATCTATTTTTAATTCTCCTTTACTATTCCTGAGGCACTTCACCTCATTCTTGACTGTTCTTTTACAATTAAAACACTGAAAGAATCTCTTAGGGTCATCTTTCACCTCATATGTTATAATTCTTACCAACTGTCTTTTAGCTACCAACTGTCTTTTAGCTACTCTAACATCCTTCTTAATGGTTGCCCTCATGTTCTCATACACCCTACAAGTCACATTTTAGTTATTAATCTTATATATCTTATACAGCTGTTTTTTCCTTTGCAGTTTCTTTCTCAACTCTTTATTAACCCACCACAGATTGTTTTTTTTAATTTCCTACTTCCAACTTATCCCTAATGTACCTTTTCCTGCATTATATGTACAACCTTTTTAAACCAGTTCCACTGCTCCTCGACTGTCTCCACATTTAAAAGCTTATCCTAGTCTTTCCTCATTAGACTTTACCGCATATGCTCAAAATGTGCCCTATCAAAGTTAAACTGAACAATTGTAGTCTTTGCATCATGCTCTTCCAAAACACTGAGAATTGTATTATATTAGGGTCACTTGACCCTAGTAGTTCAATCATCTCTACACCCCTATTTCTGTCCTGATTATTACAAAATACTAAATTTAGGCAAGCTTCCCCCAACATTGGTGCTTTAACATACTGTGGTAAAGAACATTCGCTGTTTACTTCTAAAAACCTTTGCGCTCTGCTATTTGCAAGATAGCCCGCTTAAGCTCATCTTATTTATTTCCCAGAGGAAAAAGAATAAGATACTATTATCAATTATTTAGTTATCTTTCTAACCACACACACGATATAAGTGAAACACGTTTTGCATTGTCTACCAGCTATTCTACTGCTTGTCTCTTTGAAAATTTGCAGGTAGGTTTCTCATAGTCAAAAACCTTCATACATGGCACACTACAGCCCCTTTCTCCTCAACATGTAGGGCAATTTCATCCGTGATGTCCATGTTAACAACAACAACATTTATTTATATAGCACATTTTCATACAAAAAGTAAGTCAAAGTGCTTTACATAATGAAGAAAAGCAAAATAAAAGACAAAATAAGAAATTAAAATAAGGCAACATTAGTTAACATAGAAAAGGAGTAAGGTCCGATGGCCAGGGTGGACAGAAAAAACAAAAAAAAAAACTCCAGAAAGCTGGAGAAAAAAATAAAATCTGTAGGGGTTCCAGGCCACGAGACCGCCCAGTCCCCTCTGGGCATTCTACCTAACATAAATGAAATAGTCCTCTTTGTAGTTAGGGTGCTCATGGAGTCACTTGATGCTGATCGTCATACAGACTTCTGGCTTTTAATCCATCCATCATTTTTAGAACATCATGGTACTTAGAGTAGATGGTGGTGGCACACGCCACCACCAACAGGACACCGGAAAAGGAAACAGAAGAGAGAGTAGGGGTTAGTACAGATTTTAAGATGTTAAGATGGCAATGAATTTGTTAACATACTTATAGGAAACTGTACTCAAGGCTGGACCACATATATTATTTTCTAATTCTTTATTCTGAAACCTATACAAGTGTGATTGTGCCACACACTCTTTCACAAGTCATTAACCTCTAGAATGCAAGACAACCTCATAATTCTTATTAACTTAGCTTGCACAGTTAGTTCCATGGATGGAAAATATAAGGATTATAGTTTAACAAAGCTAAAGGAAGTAGCTTTTCAAAAAAACTGCAGATAAGGAACAGCTAAGTTTTGGCTAAAGGTATGTTTGTCTAACTCAGCAAGTCAAGTAGTTCATTTTTCTCCCCTGCATAAAAGCAGAAGAATGAAATATAGATTTAAGTCTTATTGTGCAGTCATCTAACAGTGAAACCTGTTAATAGAAGATTATGCTTTAAAAAATATATTTCATACATATTATGATTAGATACAATTTAAAACATTAAGTATACTTACGTAAAAAATGTTGTAATCTTATTCTAGATTCTTACTTGCTGTAGGATTTCAGCAAACACTGCCACATAAGGAGGAAATGTATTATACTCTTACTTTAATATTTTATCATTACTATTAATAGTCAGAAAAATGGAAAGTTAATGGCTTTACAACTTTTTGCATCAATCTGCACATTAGCTTGGGGCATGAATTCAGTTGAATGTAAAATATGAACTACAGACTCGCCTGCTTAAGTAAGTTAGTTGTTCCAAAAAAGCCTTTAGGATGCAATTAAAATTAACTGGGTCATATAATTTTTCTTCATGGAGTACACTAATTATCTTAAAGCAAATTAGGCCTTTCACCCTAAACTTTAAATATGCAAAATTAATATGGCAAACTTTTTCAATCAAAATGCTAAGCCAGAAGACTGTATTACATATCTTTCTTAATGGTATTAAAACCCAGCAGTAGTCTAGTCTACTCCTAATGATTTATAATTAAATTTAGCTATATATAAATATTATATGTTTAAAACAAGAATATACTAACATATTGTATGTGAAAAAGTAATGGGAAGAGGAGAATTCAGAAAAAAACAATTACTGATGTTATATTATACATACTTTAATTGCATAGCTTTAAAATGGACTCCTGCCCTGGGCTGGGTCTGATCTTGCCTGGTGTGTCAAGGCCCTTGAATGGATAAAGTGGGGTCAGGTAATAGTTGAATAGAAGCATAATTACACAAATTATGTTCAGTGGACGTTCTGAAGACTTAACAAAGGAAAACAACAAAATATTACAAATATAACACAGAGCTATGGTGTATATTTTCAGTTCATTGAAAAACTAAAAAAAAAATCAGAATAATTACATCTTCAGGGAAACAAAAGTACTTTGAAGTGTATTGAATAGTATGGGAATCACGTTCTGAGATAAAAAGCAGATATGATACAAACTGCAGCAGCAAATCATAAATAATCATGATGGGACATTAGTAGAAGCTAAAAGGATTCTGAATAAAACCAAACACATACACACACCAGTTTAAGATGTTGCAAGCAGACCTTCATGTTTATTTTTAAACAACAGTAGTTCAAACAAATAATTTGAAATCTATGTTAAAGATCCTCTATAAACAAATATACAAATACTTTTTTTAATTTAATGATTTCCATTTTCTATACTGCATGAAGCTTTGAAATTACTAAAAAATTCTGTTTTAAAGTAATTGAAGTTCTTAATCTCATAACGAGAAAATGTAAAAGGGTAAGTACTTCTTCAAGGCACAGTATGTACAGATTTCAGTTTTTAAGGGTTTCATAAATAATATAATGTTTCCAAGAAGTACTTCAACTTCAAGTAGTAGAGAAAGTTAAAAAAAAAAAAAGAATTTCAATGAGGGGAATTACAGTAAATAAAAGATACGCATGTCAAATATTTGTAGGCTTTTTATTAGATTTTCATTTTAGAAATCTTCAGAGAAAATTCAGGAAAATGCTAATTTCATTTTTATAAATACATGCGTGCCAATACAGTTGTTTATTAGGTCCAAAATAAGCAATAAAACATAATGTGTCATGTTATTCTGTGTCCAGATTATGAGGTGTAGTGCAGCACAAAAGAAGGTAGTATCAAATAATTTGTTTCTTTTTACAAATGCAAAACATTTTTGATTTTGATTATCAAAATGAGTAATTAAAAATCCATCCATCCATTGTCCAACCCACTACATCCTAACTACAGGATCACGGGGGTCTGCTGGAGCCAATCCCAGCCAACACAGTGCGCAAAGCAGGAAACAAAATTCCGGGCAGGGCGCCAGCCCACCAAGGACAATTTAGAATCGCCAGTGCACCTAACCTGCATGTCTTTGGAATGTGGAAGGAAACCAGGGCACCCGGAAGAAACCCATGCAGACATAGGGAGAACATGCAAACTCCACACAGGGAGGACCTGGGAAGCGAACCTGGGTCTCCTAACTGTGAGGCAGCAACACTACCGACTGCGCCACTGTGCCATCCGTAATTAAAAATCTTTATATACCATCCATGTTTCAGAATAATGACATGAAGTAGTTAGTTTACTACTTTCACCATTCGAGATTTCCTGTTTATTTATATTATGATTAAGCCACAAGTGGAAAGTAAAACTGTCACAAAATCCAGGGGGGTATTTTCCATACGTCGCCTAAATTATCTGAGATCAGATGCCTCATCTTGGATGAGTTAATGCCGGTGAAACTCATCCGGGATAAGTTGGTTTTTCAAACACAGCTGTGTAGTAGATTAGTCTAGCTGGATCTAATCACCCGAGATGAATGCGCGCGCCCGCGCTGATTGAAAAGCCCATATATATTGAGTCTAGAAAACATGATCAGCAAGACTTTGATAGGCTGTAACAAAATGATGAAAGAACGGGTACATTTTTTTTCACACAAACGGAGCAGGACCTTTTATTCGAAGGATATGAAGAATTTCAAGATTTAATATGCACAAGGGGTAACACTGCATAAGCACCCCAAACCAGAAAAGATGGCTAGCAAAAAGTGGCCAACAAATTAAACGCTAAGTAGTGTGCATTGTACTTACTGAATACAGCGTTTCATTTCCTATGTGTCAGATTAATTATTATTTAATATGTCATAATTCGAGATCAAAAGTGAGCACAAGGAGAACATGGGAACAGGTTAAAGTGAAGTACAAGAATATACTTCAAACTGGTAAATATTTGTATATAACTATTTAAAGAATTGTTGACATAAATAATCATACATAATATAAAAAACATAAATTTTAAAGCTAATAAGAAGACAGACAAGCAAAAAACAGGTGGAGGTCCATGCGGTCCAGACCTAACCCCCGCAGACGAGTTGGCTATCCAGCAAAATACCCATCGCCCTCTTTCTGAGGGCATTCCAGGGGGAAGCTCCTCCTCAGAAACAGTGGCAGGATGCAGTGGTCACTTCATTTCAGGTAAAGGATGGTCATTGCATATATTTGTCCTCAATGTGTACCATAGGTATGTTCCATATAGCCCTCTTTTTTTTGTTGGGTCAGTTGCAGGGAATATCATATCCCTAGAACTTGTGTCTGACCAACGAGATATTGACAAAAGTCAAATATTTGATGAAGACACTGTGTCTGATTATTCATCAGGAGGAGAGGTACATTTTCCAAGTAATGTTTGATCAAACTCCACTCTAATCAGTCCCATGTGCCCCAATCACATTTGGAAATCCTGGTAATGAGAATGTTAGGCCTGATTGTGAGATTCTTCATGGAACTGTGGGTGTTTTTGCCTGTGTATTACCTACCTGCAATGGCATGAAACGCCTCTTTTATTGTCTGCACACGCAGGTGTCCAGGAAACACTATGAAAACCCGAAGGAAATATTTCAGAGCCAAACAGACTTTACGAATTGCCTGGCAAACTGCACTTTTAGATAGATTTTCCGCATTGATAACACTATATAAAAAAGTGCCGCTTGCAAAAAACCTGAAAGCAATGCATATTGTCTGTGTGGTTGTGAGAGCCCGACTTTGCCTAGTTTGACTTCGAATATAAGGTTGTAATAAATCTTTGAGGTACAATATTCCCCCTCGGCTAAAGCGGTATCTTTCGAAAAGAATTTCCTTTGGAAGCAATAAAGGATCTTGCCGATCGCACAAAACCCTCTCTATATGAAATTCTCTTCTTATAATTTGTTCACCGATATCAATTGGTTGCTCATTCATGAACGGTGAAGCCATGACTGAATGAATTCCATGCACAGACACTGATTAAGTGTGTGAGCTAATCCTTGTTTACATAGAACAAACCTGCTCTGAGCAGGTTTGAGGATTTGGAAGTGCTGCTATGACAACACATCCAGCAGGAGTTTCGAAAAACCGACAGATCCAGGATCATGCCATATCATCAACAATTACATCTGGCTAAACGAGTAATCAACATACGAAAAATACCCCCCTGATGTCATACAATTCTCTAAATTAAACAAAGAAAAAAAAAACAAAGACAACAATGAAAACAAATCCAAAATACTACATGCAGGAAAGATTAAAAATATAGAATTACAAAGCGTTAAAGACAAAAGCTAAAAAAATCAAAAAGCCATATACTAGGAAAGTATCAAATACAATACGCAAGTTAAACTACAAAATCCAGATATGAAGGATACAAACTCTGAAAACCAAACAATTCTAAGCAAAACCTTCATTGATTACAAAACAGGACCTAAATCTCAAAAACCAAAAAGGAGCAGAAAAAAAATCAAGAATTTAATGCCACTACACCTAAGCATTTACTATGCCATTTTTTAAAACAGCCCTGAGACGATATGCAGAAAAATTACTGAAGCACACTAAGTTTTGGTCCCTTTCATCCACCATTAAAATCACTAAAACAATTAACAAATGAATTAACCAAGTCCAAAAAGACATAATAAAGCTAAACCAAACATTAAACTAGAATGATTTAACAATAATGAGACCATGAACAAAAATAACTTTAAATGATACACTACAGGAAAACAGGTTAAAAAATTCAGAACAGACAAAATATAAAACATCAGACCTGGGGCTTCACTAATAAATGGTGCACACTCCCGTTTTCACGCTTAGATCACAATGTATAAAAACTAAACTTGGCGTAAGCCGCACACATTCTCACGGCAGCACAATTCATTATCAATATGCACGTTTTCTGCTTGGTTTTGCAAACTAGCAGCATCCAGCATCAAAGCAGTGCTACTGTTCCTGTGTGCTTTCCCTTTCTTTTTTAGATTCACATCCCTGAAGCAGCTTTATCAAATACACTGAAATTAACCACATATCATTTATAAAATAAAGGCATCTGATTGTAACCTCAGTGTACTACTCAAGAGTATTTTAACCCACTGCATTTGAGTGTAGAATCACAGCTGTACAGGAGCAGATCAGAAAGCTCTATGGCGGATTGTGTCGAGAGATCGGGATACAGCATCTAGCACACACTGCCAAAGCCATGCACACAGTCTATTTGAACTTCTCCCATCCGGCAAATGCTTCAGAGCCTTTCCTGTGGGGACCTCACGGTTCAGAAACAGTTTCATCCCAGCAGCTATAAATGCACTTGATCAGTCCATCAAGTGCTCCTGGTAGAACTGTTTGTACTTGTAAGTGCAAGTACTGTACCTCACTCTAAACTTTCCATACAGCTGTAATATTGCACAACCTGAACCACTTTATGAACCATTTGCACTATCTGCACTGTATGTACATGCATATTGTACTTATGCTTTCATATTGTATATTTTTCATTTTTGATAATATTACTAGGGGGCTCTGCCCCCTGCTCGCCAACCCCTGGGTGGGTGCTACGCACTAGCTACTTCACAGATCTGCCACTCGCGAATTGTGAAGCAGATGTACAATTTAAACAGATTGTTTTTTTCATGGGAATAGTTACACATGCATAATAGAACTAACTATTTTACATTACGTAATTAACCATAGTAAAAAATGTTAATGTTGAAAAGTTATGTTTCATGTTGTGTTAGAGGTATTTGTTGCGTTATACATTTTTGTTCTGTTTGGCTTTGAAATTAATAATTTTTAAACTTACATTTTTACTGTAAAACTTCACTAAGAACAATTTTTTTAATTAACTTTTCTTCAATATCGCATTGAATTTTGATTCCATGTTTGGACTTAAATCGTTTCTTTCTCTCTAATAAATAAACCAACTTTTTCGATTGTTTGTCACTGTGATTTGTTAATTGTCATAGAAAAACCTATTCTAACAGGAAACTGTAAACATTTTAATACAAATGACATATCAAGATCTCTTTTGGCGTCCAACGTTATCCGCAGAAGATGTACATCATTACCTTTCTTGTCGCCTGTTATAATTTTACATGTCAGAATTGTTCGATCAATTTGGAATAGAATTAATCTTGCTATAGCCCATCACTCAGACATAAATTACGCAATAACATTACGATACATCCTTCTTTCAATGGCGGAGTGGTGGCTCTGAAGCTAAGGTAATTGCACTGGCAATCGGAAGGTTGCTGGTTTGAATCCCATAAACGCCAAAAGTGACTCTATTTTGTTGGGCCCTTGAGCAAGGCCCTTAACCTGCAATTGCTCTGTCCTGGGTATGACATTAATCTGCATCCAGTTGTGCATGTGGGCCCTCCAACCTGTAGGGATAAACCTTGGGGTTGGTGGCAGAATTGACACTCCAGCTCCCATAAAAACCACACAGGTTCCATTCCATGTGAACTAGTGTGGTGCTGAGGTGTAACTTGTCGCATGGCTGCACTCAGGTCCTAATCTGGGATCCTGAGTTGGTTTGTCATGTGGTGGGTGCGGCAATGCACGTGCTCCTAACCTTATCTTTTTTCAACAGTAATTCAGCCGGTGGAAGACCAGATAGTGTTAACGGTTGTAGATATTTTATGGGAAATAGTAAGTTGATGTTTTCATCTTCTGCAACATCACCACCAACTGTTTCAGCATAGTCTATTGATATGCATTTAACCAATTGGTTTAAAAGATCCACAGTTTTTGCATTAATTCATTTGACTTCATCGTTTCTTTGTGCTAGGATTGCCCGTGTACTCTCTTCCTCTGTTGATTACCCTTCGGGATGAAATTCTTCAATAAGATTTGGACATAATAAGTCTTCTTTTATTGGGAACTTAAAGTGAGGAAAACGTAAAAATTTATAAGAGCGCAGGAACTGTGTCTGACAAAAGCATTCATACAAATGAGAGGTGAAAGGACCATAGTTCAAAATGGTTGAGAGGAGGATGAGATTTGAAAAAATCTCTTGGGAATAGTCTTGTCTTGCGGGACTTGAAAAAAAGGAGTTTAAGTTTATGTAGCTGGGAAGCAATAAGTAAAAGTCCAATGGTTTCAAACCTCTGAAACGTGTACAGGTGTTCTTTCCTCCCTGCCTGGTTGTGGTTCTTAAAATACGATTTCATGAAAGCCATTTATTCCAGACTCCACATTCCTACATAGAGCATTATGAAAACCCCCAACATGGCGTATACATGCAAGGGCATCAACGAATACTCAAAGCAAACTAGGTACTAGAAGTATTAGCCATACAGCAATAGGGCAATCCCTATTTTTTTTTTTAGCTGTAAACCACACTAAACAGATTGCAGGGCAATCATCATTTCTGTAACCAAAGGAACCACTCACAGTGTTTGGAATGAACTCTTTCCATTTGACTCTGCCTAAATGTTAATCTATGGCCAAACATCTACTCTTTTTGAGAGTACCTTCCTAACAACTTCTCAAAAACAATTTTGAGTAGCCGAGTAAAGTCGTTGCATGGTAAAAATTCAAGGGTGAGAACCACAGATTCCATAATTTATTCATTAAACAAGTCTCTCTCTGAATCGTCTTTCCCAGGATTTCTTCCATTTTTTTTTCTCTACAAAGGTTTTTTTTTTGTTTGTTTCTTTTCTTTTTAGGGAGTCAAGGCCTGTTAAACAGGGCCTGTTATAGCCCATTAAGGCATTGATGTTGGGCTACAAAAAATACCTTTTTTGTTGTTGTTAAGTGCACACAATCACCAATATATATTCACAGTGAGCAATTACAATGTGCTAATTAGACTGTCTTGGAGCTATAAGAGGCAAACAAAGATACAGTATGAAAACCACTGCAAAGGCAAAGCTGGATGAAAAGCACAATAAGTGGTTGGCCCCTTAAGTTGTATAGACATGCCTAAACCTTTTGATAAAGAGCCACTGATTGATTATGTGCAAAAAAGCTGAGTAGTCAGTTAAAACAAAATCCAAAATCAAAATACTTCTAGGGTAAGTGGGACACATTCAGACAACAAGTTATCCTCTGTGGACAAAGTCACTTTTTTGTTTTGTTTATTAAGTAGGCTATCTTGGAAATTATTGAAATTATAAGAACACAAGCTTTAATGTGTGGCATACATTAAAATCTAGAGTTCAATCTCCAATAATAAAAACACAAGAAAATTAGATTGTTCTAAATCGAAATCAGGGGAAAACAAATTTTACTGTAGATACCCTAATTTTAGAGTCATCACCAGACACTGACATGTTTCCTTTAGTTACACATTAATCAACATAAGAATAGTGCTGGTAAATTTCAGCTAGGGTTCCTCCCCAGCCTGGGTTCAGTTCCTTGTTTTATTTACATTTACATTTATTTGCTTGACACATGCTTTTATCCAAAGTGACTTACAAAAGAGTTGTTTTATTTCCTCTTTGCTTATTTTTGTGTTATTTATTAATTGTTAATGTTTTTGATTATTTGCATTATTCCTTGTTTTTGATTTAATCTCTAAGCATTTGATTTTTGCCTTGTGTCTTGTGGGTGGTTTCTCAAGTGGTGGGACCACCTGCTCCTCACCACCAAGGACTGCCCTCAGCCCTATAAAGGCAAGGATTTCCCACAGTTCCTGGCAGTTCATTTGAATACTCAAACGGTGTGGTGAGTTTCCCTTATGTTTCCTGTGCTTTGTTTACTTTTGTGGTTTTTTGGATTTTGAACTTCTTGTCCTGTTTTTCGAAAACTGTCTTTGGATATTGTATTGGGACTTTCTTTCCCTTGGATTGCCTTGTTGGTAACTTTTTGCTTTTGTAGTTATAGAGCAGTTTTGGACCACAAATATTTTATTTTTATTTATAAACATCTTGTATTTTCTCTATTACTAGCCGGGTGTTCACTGTTTTACCCTTCTAGTAGGCATTTTTGAGGTTTTGGGGCTTTTTTTTGCTTTACTCTCTAAAAAGCCCACACCATTCCAGTGCTGCTAAAGCATAATAAATCATAACTTTGTCGTAACCCTTTAGTTGTACCATGATTACACAGACTTGACATTGCCTTATGATGTGAACACTTGCTGGACAAGAGCCCACTTTCAAGACCCAATACCCTAAAAAGGCATACTCAATGTGGTAAAGTCTGTCTGATATATCTGATAGCAGTTTATATTTTCTATAATCCAACCAGAAAAATTCAAAAAGCCAGCAAATCATCAAGGTACTGAAAATACCTCCATTTGGCCAAACTTGGAGGCCATGGTTTGCATGTATCAGAGATAACCTATTTCTCTATTCCCTGTACAGTTCAGGTGTCCCCAAAGAATAGTAATAACTCTACAACATCAGAAGAGCAACTTATAATTCTCTCAACCCTTTCCCATAGGAGTCACAATAAATAGCATTTTCCACCTAGGACCCCAACACTCTTTTACAAAGGTTAAAGCAACACGTTTGAAAAATCCAAAACATCCTTAAAACAAAAGTATCTCATAAAGGTCAAAGACACAAAAAGCTGCAGAATAATACCTCCATCTTAATTACACATCTCCTTGTAATTATTTCATTGCATAAATAAGACTGATACAAATGTAGAGGGTACATAATGCATTGAGTGTCACTAAAGGAAATGGTAGATAATTGATACATGAAAAACATCAAATTTTCAAGGCATTCTAATGTTAAAAATAATGATAATAATAATGATACAATTCTGCATCTTTAAATATATATTTAATGTATTGTAAAGAGCATATGACATTTACCAGAATCCAGTCCTATTACAAATCTACATTTTTTTAGACTGGTCAAGTAAAGTATTATTATTGTTTATTTAACAGAAGTATGGATTTGAAGAAACCATGCAAAATTTTACCTCCACATCCCAAGTGGATTTGTATTTGTCCGTCAAAATTGAGCTTTGCCACTCATATGAAATGGAATTTCATATTGTGATCCTCAAAGCACTTTTTCTGTGCTCTCTAGTCTAAAGTTCATGTTTGCAATGATCATTTCAATTGCAATATTTGCTTTTCAAAAATGTTAAGCAATGAAAGACTAATAAAAGAATATAGCAGGTTCACTTCAAACATACTGCAATAGAGAAAACAGTTCAGCTGTATATATGAAATTATGGTGCATCTGTGGAGGATACAATTTTAATATATGTTGCTAGGAGAAATTAATTAAACAATAAAATGTATAATGACTTTTAGCCAATTAATTCTGTAACCTCATGCAAAAATCATTTTCCCTAAGTGTACCAGTTCATTCTTTATGCATTTGTGTAAGCACAACACACTTCATCTATACTCATAAAAGCGTTCCCAGGATATTTTAACACTATAAATTTTAACTACCCAAGTGTATTTGTTGTCAGCCTTGAAATTACTGCATAAATCTGGATTTTTAATACAACAGTAAGAGCAAGTATACACTACAATTTTAAAAAGTCACTAAAAGATGTTTAAAACACAACTTGCTATTTGACAACTGGGCTCTCTAGAATTATTCAGTTACTTTTTCATTATGGTTATTGCACAAACCCGTTAATGTTCCCTGTGATCACTGAGAACTGACTACACATCATGTGCATATTTCTTTAATCGTATTAAAGCTCTTTAGGAGAGTTATTTTATCTTCAAATTTTAATTTTAGATTGTAAGATTTTAGATTTAGATTGTAAGCCATTTTAAATTAAGCACACATACACAAACTCTGTTTAAAAGCGACTTGATTTTTAGTAAATTTTTACACTGTAAAATGACATGCTATGACGTAATCAGTTAAGTATTTTTTTGCTGTGGTTGTTAAAAGGGTTTGGTTTGGGCTGTCAATTTGTGACAAACTGTACCAGTGTTACCTTTGAAAGTAAGCCTTTCATATATTTACAGTATGACTTTATTTTCTATTATAATATGTGACTCATTTTAAAAGTCCCATAAACAGTTCTGTTTAAAGAGATGTCAGTCCTTGTCTGTCCTTTTTAGTAAATTCTATTCCTACGTGTTACCACAACCTTCAGTTATTCTATTGCAGTATCTGAATGAATTAATGAATGAATATATTGTGAAGTGATGTCTTGCTGGTATGAGGTTGCTAGAGGCTAGACCTCAAATATGATATATTTTATATAAATTGTTATATTTGTATTATTTATATTATATAATGCAAAATATGCCAAAAATAATTCCATTTCTTTTTCCAAACTACTGTAGATACCCAAGACTTTCCAATAATATGGTAAGTTCAACAATCTTCTAATACAGAACTATCACAAGTTCATAAATTACTTTAGAACTATTTTACAAAGGACATCAATTGGAAAGCAATACAGAAAACAGCACCAAATTAATAAAAACATAGTGGTGGTCAGAAGCTAAATTTACTCTTAGTGGAAACTTAGTAATTTATATTTTCAGGTGTTGATCATAAACACATAAAGCTTTGGGGCTATAGCACTTGAAAAGACAAATCAACTGTAATCGTTGCAAAGAAGAAGGAGGAATGTGAAGCAGCAAGTCCAGGTCAAAATATTACCATAAATTCTAATTAAATTTTGGGCTACTGAAATAATTACTCAACACTTGATTTACAGTACCAGATTGCTTTAGCACAACTCTTACAAAATGGTTGCAGTCTCTGGAAGGATGAAGGTGTGCGTTTCTGTACAGAGCGAGGAGCAGTTAAAGCTTACTAAAGTATATAATTTTCTAAAAGTTCTACATGTAAAATGGTTTGGCATATTCTGAGCGCCAGGAATTTTGGGGGTTCAAGGCACATTTCCAAAGCATTTTTAACATTTTGTGTGTGTGTATTTTGTTAATATTGGATATTTGCTTTGCTTTTTGATTTAGTTTGATTATGGTGCTAATGATGTCACAGGCTGATATGAGGGATGTTCAAAAAGTTTCCGCACTTTTATATTTTCCTTGAAAATGGTGAAGGCAGGAGGAGTAGTAATTGGGCATTAAAAAGTTGGTATGACACTGTGAAAATTGCATTGCAAATAAAGGTGACTATGTAGAAAAGTGATGTCATTTGTTTTTGAAATTCTTAATAAATAGAGTTAAAAATTACTGTGGAAACTTTTTGAACATCCCTCGTAATACATCTGACACTGACTGTTGCTTTGCTATAGGGCAGGTGTCAGCACATTTGGTCCTTGGGGGCTGTAGTGGGTGTAGGTATTTGTTGCAACTTGTTTGCTTAATTAGAAAGCAATTTTGCCAAAAACAGATCTTATTTAATTGTACAGCTTGTTAGCATTTTCCTTCTTCCATGTCAGATCATTCTTATATTGTACAGGGATATCATCCAAATGATATCCCTGTAGTATGAAGCTGATTAATAATACTTAGTTCTTCACAATTTTTTCTTCAGCTTCCTTACAAATATTTTATTAAGCCATATAGCTTACAATGACCACACAGGTGTAAACGGAAACATGTTGTTACATGAAAAACTACTGGTTCCTTTGTTATGTGCATTTAAAAAAAGTCAGTGCAGCCGTTTATAACTAAATAAGCAATTACGTTTGGGTAATCTTAACAAGTGAGACAGCTAAAGTGTAATATAAAAATCGCTTCAGCAGCAATAATTGACTTATCATTAAGAAATTGTGTAAGAAGTAAAACCTGCAGCCAGTACAACCCTCCAGGATCGACTTTGCAGTCCCGTGCTATAAAATAACAATAAATGTGTGTCCAGCAAGGGTGCATTCTCCTTGTGAATTGGTTCTTGTTGACATGCACTCATACTAGAGTCGTATATCCCTCCCCAGTAACCACGACTTAATTATTTTAATGATTAAATATGGTGCAAAGAAAAAATATACTTAAATTGCTTTAAATGCAGCTTTCTACTATAGCTTTCAAAATATATATTTATATATATAATCATCTGCGGTGGGTTGGCACCCTGCCCGGGATTGGTCCCTGCCTTGTGCCCTGTGTTAGCTGGGATTGGCTCCAGCAGACCCCCGTAACCCTGTGTTCGGATTCAGCGGGTTGGAAAATGGATGGATGGATATATAATCATTATTTATTTATTTATTTAAATTACATCATTATTTAATCATTATCAAATTTATTATATATTGCTTGCTTTGCTCACCAGCTACTTCGTGTCTCTGCCACTCATGTTGTGAAGAGGGGGGCTGAACACACCCCAAGGAGACGAGGTTGCTGCTCTGAAACCTCCTCTTAAACAGTGATTCAATGGGAAACTAATAGTTTTTTTTACCTCCTCTTTTCTCGATCAGCTGCTGGCTTGTTGCTGCTGCCGTGCTGCATGATCTGCATCTCATGTGGCGCTTTGAACATTTAAAAGCCTGTTCAGCAGCTGTCCTACTACTTGTGTTTTATTTCCTGCCCCGGGCATGGTTGAATCTTTTGGAACAAATTCCTGTCTCGTGAGACGTGAGTTCTTGATATTTTTTAGTTTATAATTTAAAAACGGAATAAGAATCTGAAAATCTAACAACATCACATTAAAGTTTGATAAATTCTGAAAAGAATGATACCAAACATATATATGTAGGTTTTAAAATAGGCCTGATTTAAAGTGTGACAAAAAACGTGACATTAAACATCGTTGCACTTTTAGGCTTAGGATTTTATATATACTGTATATAAAAACAGTGGAAAAAATTCTATAGAACAGTACAGCTGTCTTACAATTCTTCAGTGGGGTCTTCAAAGACTATATGTCAATCATCTGTGGAGTCTGAGGCATTTTTCTATGTGCATGTCAGAGTGAATGTCTTTGGCTTATCCATTTTAGTAGGCTTACAGTAGCCTTAATAAGACAGTAACAGTCTTTTATATGACAGTTCTTGGTTCTAAAAGTAACCATTCATACTTTTCTCTAACCAATGCTTTATGTGACTTAGGTTTTCTTCTCACTAGTGTATCACATTTTTTGACTGTTTGACAACACTACAGTCTTTAACCTTCTTCTATCATTATTACATATGGAACATTGCACTTGCTAAACCAATTAACCTTTTTAACTCCTTCATTTATAATGATCAGTTTTTTACACCTGTCTGAAAAGATTTCATTCTGTGTGAAATTGGTCAGTAAGTCTTATTATGTTCTGGATAACAGTATATTCCTAAAATGTGCATATTTAGTAAGTATTTAAACTAAACATATGTGTATTTAAACATGCTTACACATCACAGTATTTCATAAATCACTAATTTTTTTCAACTCTGGCTATAGCAAGCAATGATGTAACATTATAAGTTCCTTTAATATTAATACATGTGGCAGGCTCAGTATTCCTTGCTGGACCAGGAACATAGTCTAGAATGATTTCTGACCTTAATTGTAAAAATGACATGGATCTCTGAGCTCATGAAAGCTGTAATCGGACCTCCCATGATGAATGTTTTCTAGGAAAAACTGCATAGTCAGTGCCTTTTTCTATATGTACTGGATGGCGAGAAAGACTTTAGCAGTGGAAGAAAAGCATGCAGGAGTTGGAATATATTATGTTAAAAAGAAGTCTTTTTCAGGTCAAGTAACCTGAAAAGTAGAAACCCTAACACAGAATCTTGCTTCAAGATAATCATGGTTGTAAAAAAATGGCACAGCAATTCCCACAAATTGGCTTGAGTACAAACAGTTAAACTATAATAATAATAATAAAAATAATAAAATTGTATTCCCATGCTCATTCCACAGTGGTTCATTTAAAAACTTGCTGATAATTGCACTGCGGTGGGTTGGCACCCTGCCCGGGATTGGTTCCTGCCTTGTGCCCTGTGTTGGCTGGGATTGGCTCCAGCAGACCCCCGTGACCCTGTGTTTGGATTCAGCGGGTTGGAAAATGGATGGATGATAATTGCATTCAGGCCTAGATTCTTGATTTTGCTGGTTACAACCACCATCTCAGCAGTTTGCAAGACCCGGAGTCTCACATATTCAGAAATCAGTTTCTTGGAAGAATGCAAGATTCAGTATAACCACTTACAGTCAAATTTAAGTCCTTCTTCTGGTGGTATGATATTATTGACATTATGACTGAGGTCCAGGAGGTTGACGAGAAAGTCTTTTTGATAATTAAGTAAACTGCAGGAATAAGTAATGTTTCTTGTGGGTAACAAACAAAGGATTCTGTGTTTTATAATATGTCCATACACAGTATCAACATTTTGGTGAATTTGCCCTTTGAATTTTAGGTACTATCAACAGAGTCCATACTGTGAGAAATACTGTTTAAAACGATTATAGCTATGTTTTCTGGAAAGATTTCTATAGCTGGTATAATTATGCCTCATTCTCATACAGCTTTGCTTTATACCACAGAAGGTCCCCTTCTGATTTTGTTAGGTCTACATTTACATTTATTACATTAGCTGATGCTTTAATCTAACATCACTTATAAGTAAAGAAAGCCTAATGCAATTGGATACACACTTTAACAGCTGGAGCAATGGGGAGTTAAACCACTTAATCAATTCAGACACATAGTCAATGTTAGAGGACTGAAAAGGCAACCTTGGCAACAATTTGGTTTTACCCACTTGGCCACTGTGATATGATTACAAAAAATAGTTCATGCATTGGGTCATTTTGTTCAGCACTTACAGTACCTTTATTTACTATTGATTGGATTCACAATGACTTAATCAGCATAGCCTGGATTAATTATGACATGGTACATGGAAAATCACCTTAGTTGAATAGGGCCAATCAACAGTAATTTAATTATAATGCATATTTACAAAGAAGGAAGCAGTTGATTATTTAGATAACTGTACACTTTAAACATCACTTACAACAGTTATAAAGAACATATTGCTTCTATGAAAATGTAGTTATCAACTTTCAAGTTATTTTGAAAACCCATATAAGACACAGACACCAGTTATGCCACCCCATGTTATTATGAAAATTCCTCAATGTCAGTTTTGTAGTCATAAAGTCTAATATCAGTCACAAGACCAAGGAAAAAACATTTATTGTGATTAATAAAAAGAGATAAAAGTTTAAAAAGTAGCCCATGTTATTCTGAGTAGTTCATTTTCTCTGGGAAAGTCCTATGAAACATTTCTTTTTTCACTTAATACAAGGTAATTTCAAAAAGGACTCTGCAAAGACCTAAATGATGGACTGTTATTTTTCAAGATTGGCTGTGCATATTTATTTGTATTAAGTTCAGAACACTGCCTAGACTGCACAAGAAAACTAACATCCGTTTTACTAAAGCTGATACTATCCTGCAAAAAGGCGAGTATTTATTTCACCTCAAGTTTCTTTGCAAGACTTTAAAGTGCATTATTTTTAAAGTTTTAAGCAATTCCACACTTTTCAATAGTTTAATCCCCATTTTTCATGGACACTGACCTTTATGGTTAACTCTTTGCTATAGAACTTCTATAGTTATAATTAATTATTGAACAAAAAACATTTAGCATAAGAAACAACTCACACTGGAAGATGTCTTCATGTGTGGCGCTTCAATAGTTTTAGGCTACACCCTCCTGAGCTCATCTTTACATTATCCTGTCAAACAAGTCAGTGCTGCAACCTCAGCACCTTTATTTCTCATGCCTATAAAGGTGGCTAACATATCACAAGAGGTACAAAAGTGTACCTATTTCTACAACTAGAACACAGAATTGTTAAGTGAGTTTTTCCAGAACATGCACTTGTTCTGTGTTGTTTTCAAATATCAACATCATCTTTATGGCATGCATTTTATAACCTTGTGTCTATCACAATCAAAGCAAGAGAATATGGTGAATAACCAAGCACAGATTTTCTAAATCTGCTCTTGGAAATACTGTATGTGTTTAGTAGGAAAAGTTTGCAGGAAAACTTTAATAGTCAGAGAGAAACAGAAATAAGAAAAAAATGTGCTCAATTGGAAAGCACATTAATTTGTAGCTGAAGTGGGTGAACCATCAAGAAAGTGTGAATGTATTGTTAAATATTTTTATACATATTATTCTGTGTATTTTGGCTTTTGATTCATGAAAAATCTAATACTGATATTTATTTATTGGAATTTAATTTACAAAGTAGAAATTTGTTAAATTCTTAAGTTTTCTTTATTAATGAGGTGCCATTTTAAAGATCAGATGGCTGTAATTGTCGCAATGATGATATCACAGAAGTGATGCTATAACTACGGTATTCATCATGCTATGCGTCATCCTTTGGTGAATAAACTTCTCCTTAAAGCGTCTTACTGTTAGCTAGCTTATTTCTCAAATACGCCCCAGCAACAGGATTGTGTATTCTGGTTTTGACTTTGTTTTGACTTGGATTCTTGAGTAACATCTTGGCCTTTGATACCTGGTTGCCTGGTTTGTTTTTATCTCACGGGTTTGACCTTTTGCTGTTCTGGACAAATATCCAGATCATTATCATCTTGTGGTATTTTAAAGTACTCACAATAATCCTCAGGCACTTCATTGAGTTGACAACAACACATCAAGTGGTAAAAGACTGAGGCTGAAGCAGTGGACTTTGCTTCTGATTTTTATTACCTGGCGTAAATACTAGCCCTTTAGTGTTTGGGTCATCCTTCTTAAAAATCACCATTAATAAATGTTTATCTGTATTTGATCTTTTTACTGAGACAAGTAAAGACTTTTTTTAAATAAAGATCAAAGGATGAAATGTAGTCAAAAAGGTAAGAGAAATTCAATACCAAAAAATTAACAAACTGAGACATCTGATCCCGAACACTTAACCAAAATTCTTTATCGAGAAAATACATAACAAATAACCGTTAACCTGAAAAACAAGTAAATTTAAATCTCAGACAATTAGGAAATGTATAGTGCTGACTTTTACACCTTTGATCCAGTGATGTCACGCAATTCACAATTGGTGTTGACCTTGTCTAACAAAAGCATTGCAATCACCAAAAAAATTACTGAAAAAGGTGGTGCCCAAGGGAAAACAAGTGGATTAGTGCAGCGTCCTTTTGCTCCGTCTGAACTTTTGCCAATGTGCAAAGATACTGGATGTGTTGGTCCTTTAGTAGTTTACTGATCCCCTCAATTTAGCTGGTGAGTAAAGAATTGTCAGTTTACAAGACAAAATGATCTGCAATTTGTTGATTGAAAAAACCTGTACATCGTTAGATTTGGGACATACTACTGCTGGTGGGAGACAATCTCATATTATACAGTGCAATTGAGATTGGTGTTCAAGTTGTAAGTGCAGCTTACTGCAGCGCCAGTATTCATGAAGCTGCAATATACAATCAACTGCTTGCATCGCCACATCCAAACATGCAAGAAGGGTGGGTGGACCGTCTGGCAGCATTTCCAATTCAGAACATGTGGCCAGCAGGAAATATTGCTTAGTCTGTTTGTGACAACTATGGTGCAAACACACAAATAAGAAAAGCGTCCAATTGCCCAGTTTAAGGCAAGAAGTTTAGGAAAAGTCAGATCCTGCCAATCTGCTCCTGTATCTCAGCAAATAGTTCAGTGTGCAAAATCTTCATCCAGTCAGACCTCCACAGTAATCCACTCAGATATTTGCAAACAGCATAGTTGCAAAGTATGTCATGTTTACTTGGAAGATGTCTGCTTGCTGTTGCTAGCTGACACTGGCACCAAAGTTTCTTTGTTAGACTGTGATACATATCAGAATTGTTTCTCCCATTTGCTGTTTCAGCCCCCAACCATATAACGGGAACACTTATTTCAAAGTTGGTGAAGTTCTTCTTTTGACTGTAATCTAAAATCCTTTTCCTCTTTTCCTTTTCACATGTTTGCTAATGGTACCACTTCTTGGTAGCACAGGTGCAAACTTTCTGTTGGTGTTTCTGTCCTGGGCACAGAAACGGCATGCTGTTTTTAATTAAACTAGCTGTCTGTCCTCCTTCACAAACCAGTCATTGCTCAGTGTCTCTTATTTCTGTGTTATTCCAGCCACTCTGCAGTGTTCCCTTAGCATTTCATAGGGATGTGCTTGCAGAGCTGAAGCAAATATTAGAGACTGGCATAATTGACTACGTGGATGCATGTCCATGGTTCTCAAATTTAGTAATTGCAAAGAAGAAATCTGTGGTCCTTCATGTCTGTGTGGATCTCTGATCAGTGAACGAAGCTATGGTGTCAGATAAATATATGTTGCCTCCTTCAGAGAAACTCAGTACAGTTTTTCATGGTTCTACAGTGTTATCAAAACTTGATTCATGTCAAGACCATTTACATGTACCACTGCACCTTGATAGTAGAAACTTAACTGCATTTGTAACACATGGATGCCTTTTGTACTCTCTTAAGCACCTAGCTGTTTTAAAAAATCATGCACACCATCTGGTATTGTACAGTACTTAGACAACATAGTAGTGCATGGTTAAGATACTGCAACTCACGACAAATTTCAGTTTAGTGTTTGCTGCTCATGCCCAGCATGGCCTCACTGTGAATGCAGAGACGTGCTGTTTTGCTGCCTTAGAGTTTAATTTTTTTGGTTTTTGTCTAACAGTATGTGGCATTTAACCAGAACAGTCAAATGCGGATGCTATACACATTATGCCTGACACCTCCACTGCGTATAATACCTACACTTTTTGTCTAATTGCTCATCAATGGCTATACCATTGCAGTGACTTGTGCAGAAAGTTACACCTTGGGACTGGTCATTTTTATGCTGTCAAGAATTTTGTTCACTTAAGAAACAGCACCCATCACCCCTAGTCATGGCATACTTTGATATCTGCAACCACACCTCTGTAATTTGTGCTGCATTGTCTTCTGCTATTGGTGCTGTGCTTTCACAAATGAAAGATTGATACAAACAGTCTGTTGTGTTTGTTTCTTGTGCTTTGACACCTACAGGGTGGAAGTATTCAGTTGGGGAGTGAGAATCCTTAACACGTGTCCAGGCCTATGGACACTGCCATCTTAATTTGTTTGGCAGACAGTTCACATTTCTTACTGACTATCAGGTCGTCCAGCTTTCCTGACCACCAGTGACACTGGCCACCTTCCTCTGTAGATTTTTCAATGGGCAGATTACCTGTGCCACTACAATTTTGCACTCCAATTCACTCTGGGAAGAGAGGATGCAGTGACTGACATGTGCAGACAGTTGTAGAATTCCAGCAAGACATACTTGTAAAGGCAGATCTAGTACAAGTACTACCCACATTCCTTCAAGGACTGCAGGAAATTTCCAATAGTGACCCCATTTTCATACTTACATCACTAACAGATGGCCTTCTAGTAGATAGCTTCCCCCAATCTGAAGCCCTACTGTAATGTGTAGAATGAGTTTTTAAGATTTTTCTGCTGCTGACAGAGTCAAAAATGTGTTTTAGTGTATCGGGTCATATTAGAGAAACGTAGTGTTACTTCTGCATTTTCCCTTTAAACATGAGTCAATGGGGTATGCTTTTAAAGCCTTTGAGTTTCTGGATTTAGATCACTTATTTTAGATCGTTTGAAGGCTTGAACAACATGCCTGCCCCCATGTACTACTGTTGAAATGAGACGGGAAACTGCAAAAGGATCAAGACGTTTCCCTAAAATCACTATCCACTAAAACATTTTTGACCCCGACTCATCACCAGAAACCCTTTTTGAAATAATATATGTTGAAAATTATTGGAACTGTCCATCACTAATACTGCAGTAGTTGTAAGTTGCTTGTTAACAACTGAATTGCAGACTGACATCATGTTTGCTTTGAACATGGTGATGTAACTTGCAAAAATTGTAAGACTAGGATATGATGGTACCTGTCAATTACACATGAGTTACGGTCGATAATATACCGTCGGAGGTAGTCTGACACAATTGTTCTCTTTTCTTCAAGAGTAGACACATATCTCAGACAACCAACTCTCTGTAACATTGTGCTGTGTCTTAAAGAACATTCTCGCAAAGCTTCAACAGAAGCAGCACGGTCAATCTAAAACACAAAAAAAGGGGCATATACAGTATACACAGTTATCTCAGAAATTTCTGTTCCATTATTTATCTAGTTTAACCCTATATCTTGTACAATCACAGAACAATAAATGCATTACTCTTTGTGTGTTATCAAGGAAGTAATGATTTTCTCAAAGCATTGCAGAAACTAATAAATAAACCCTGCCCTACTATAGCATTATGCTTTTCCTGCCTCTCACAATGCTTTCTTTGTTTCTTCGTCAGTTATATCATTCACTGTTGCTTTGAATGAAGGCTGGCCTGCAAGATACAGTACAAGATCTTCCAAGAGGAAATGCGGACCTGAGCCTCCATGCACAACTGATGCCCCAATCATCTTTCCTGCCAAGAAGTACTCATCCTCCCTGAGAGCTGTGAATGAAAATCATTCATATTTTAGAATTTTGGGTGATTTACAATTCAAACCACAATTCCAAATTGCTTTTTATGTTTTTTCTACTGTTTCACACATATTTAGCAACTACTTTAGGAAACATTCAAATGTGTTTCATGATGCATTCAAATCAAGACAAACCTAAGCATGTTGTTGCTAAATATGGAACAGTTCAAGTAACAAAGTGTATCAGTGATGTGATATGTAATTACAAGTCACATATCTTAACACTATGTATACATACCATTTGCCTTGTAGACTAAGTAACGTTGTCCTGTTGGTCCATCAAAATTTGGTCGGTCTTTAAGATGGTTCATTAGTATAGCTAGAAACTTTCGTCTTGGACCACCTGTATCAATTCCATCCTCAAAAACACCAGCATCATCAGTAAATCTGACCAGCATATAACAGGTTTCTGAATATGTTGCACGCTTGAAACCTCGGACTGCTGCATCCCAGACATTTGACCTTGCAATGTTGAACCAGCTAACTCTTCTATGATCAATATGATGCGACAGGTTTACAATGATATCCGGTAGTGTAATGTTTACCTCCTCTCTAGAATTACACAAGACTGAGATACATTTGTGAAATGCCAGACAGTACACAGTTTTCTATTTTTTGCACAACACTTGATGTACAGTAAAGGGCTTCTTTCACATATTATCACATAAGTAATTCAATCTTTTACCATTAAGTGCGCAGAGAAAATCTATTGCTATTGTCAATAACTGCCAGCTTACATGGTTGTGTCTGATAAATTCCCCAATTTTACAGGAACTGGTTCTTCATCCCCTTCTTCAACACATGGAGCATAAAAGTTTGCATATTTACTGTAAAGAAATTACCATTCCTATGTTAAAAGACAAGTCCACCCATTTTACACTAAAACATTCTTCTTAAGTAATTTCCAACCTAAGTAAATCCCTGAAGTATTTTTTGTAAGTTAACCATTCTACAGATATTTTAGAAACAACTTGCCAGTTTATTTTTCATCTAATCTAAAAACATCTACCAAGGGAATAGTCACATTTTGTCAATTTTTTGCTTACCAGTAGTAGGTGGACTTAGTCACATTGTATTCAGGTAGATCCAGAGTATCTTCAGTATCAGATATTACTATCTGAAAAATAAAGTGACATGGGGAAATTAAATGTCCAACAAAACACAAAACAAAACTGAAAGAAAAAAAATATTATGAGGTAACATTTGGTTAAATACCTGTTCAGCTTGAATTGTTAATGAATGTCTGGATGCATTTCTGAAACATGTTAAAATTACTACATTAGTGCAACAAAATATCATGGAGTTAAAAAGGAAATTTATGGTAAATTATAATAAGCTAGATAATTTTGCTACTTTTCACAATATTCTTACATCATTTACAACTTCATATATTTAGAGCAAAAACTCTGGTCTCAACATAAACTCAAGGGTCTGTCCCAAACATGTGATTTGATCACATTACCAGTTTACAGATTACATAAATTTGCAAATTAGTACTTTCACTACATCTTCTAGTTTGTGTTTGGGTGTACTTTGGTTATAGGCTTCAAAAACCTAAGGGAAAAGCATAAAATTCTGAACTTATACAGCCTATATTCTTCTCTTACTACATAAATATTTATCAATGAAATGTTGCCTGGTGAAATGTGGCAAGTTGTTAGTATTTCTGACAGATAAACCATCTGAACAATAATCAAAATGATTCACATGTGTTACACCAAATGCCAATTAAAATGCAAATCCTACTGTTTGTCCGAGGAAAATGCAGAAACGTATTTTCAAACTCTAGCTAGCCTCTGTTGAACCAAAATATTGGCAAGCATTATGCACAGAACATCTCTGGTTAATATAATTAATACGGCCATTCAGTATATTGCTTTCCTAAATTATTTTTTTCATGTTAACTCACCACAGTGTCAGCCTGATTGAATTCAATTGTGTTCCTACTTGTAACAAGAATTTCAGAATCAGAGTCTGATTCTTAGCTAACATCCACTGCAGTTAGAGGAAACAAAATCAACACATTATGCATTATTATGTACAGCATGTCACAGCACTGTGAAATATGTAAAAGTGCTAAATCATCAGATCCACTAACCTCTGCTAAAGTCTTTTTCTAGGTATATAAAAAAAAGAGATCCTGCAATATGCCTTTCCTATTTCCTTTTTATATTCAGCTAATGGCCTTTCTGTCCCAGGTACATTGACCACCTCTGAGCAATCTGGATACAAAACTATATATGGTCCTTCATCCATGTCCTTGTTAAATGTTCTCATTTTCTGGACAGCTAGTTTCAGTAGATCAGGCGCTGCTACCAGAGGGTCTGTAAATAATGGGAGAGTTTTCCCTCTTACAGGTTTTAAATCACTTCCATTTGGCACCATCAATGCTATGTTTATCTAGATAAATAAAAAAACAGAATGAGTTTTCTGTAAATTATATATTTATAAGTTTGTTGCACAGGAAATTAAACACTAAATGGGTCCACTTGTAACAGGTGTCTGGTCACACTTATAGGTAATCTAACTTAGACACCATTAAAATATCTGACTACGCCACCCAGTTTTATTAAGAGACTGGGAACTCCTGAAATTTACCAATAATAGCACACAGGTTTCTTTAAATTGGGCGGTGAGTAAACACACAATGAAAGACACAACAGTAATTTCAGAAAAAAGCAACAGTAAGTTTTATTGTACAAGACAATATAAGGTACATTAAAAAGATAAATGAACATAACAGAACCTAAACATATCAGGAATTAATTTCCTTTTTTTAAAAGGAAAATACACAGTCCACACTCTAAAAGTCTGTAAAAACAAGAATTGGAAGATACAACCTTTAGTGGTGCAGAGTCCAAGTTGCTCACTGTGTTACCCCAACACTTAATCGTTCAACTGTCCATGGATGCACTCTGTTCCCCGGACACTCGTTCCCCTACAGAAGTTGTGTCAAATTGTTGACTCCCTGTCAGCGTCTCTTCGTTGTTCCTTTTTCTTTGGACTATTCCTCCTGCCTTATGCTGCCCAGGAGTTTATATTTACTTCAGTCCCTGCTGTTGTCAGTCCTGGACAAACAGTTTAATCAATGGCACATCTAAATTGCCTGGGTTTAACAATTAAGGAAAACACAAGTTAACAAAATGTATGGTTACCAAACATTAATAAGTACAGATATGCTGATTAGAAACCAATATTTCCAAGCCAGGTAAATACAGACATCCTCCAAGGCCAGACTTCAAAGCAGTGACTCCCTTGCAATACAGCAAATACCATTAATAAGTACAGACAGCCTTTTAACTTCTCACCCCCCAGTCCCAACAGTGGGTGCCTAATGGAACCACCCAGTGCACAAAAAAATGTAAAAGTGTCCCCCTCTGACACACTGATTAAACAATAACTGTCCCTGCAACCATTGTCTTGTATACATGACACAAACAGTTAAGCCACATAACCTGAACTTGTCTCTGTTCTTGTTTTAGTCTTCTCTTTGACCCACAGCTAAATTACTGTCTTTCTTTCAATTTGAAGTTTCTGTAGTCCATGAACTGTTTATATGATGGGCATGGTTGTTCTTCTGGAATGAGCAGAATTGAATATCAACACATTATGGACAGAATAATTGTAATCATTTATAACCCATAAAATGTATTGATGTGTATTTTAGTTCAACTACTCCCGCAATATTGTTTAGTATAATTACTTGTAATATGTGACCTTTAGTCTATGACCACTACAGGTAACACTGCTTGTTAAAAGATGAGATACAAATTTGTGCTTCTGTAAGTTTTTTAACAACAAAAAAAAACATACATCATGAATCTCTTTACATTTTCTTCACAATACTCCTAAATTGCATAAATATACACTAGGAAAATCAATTCCATTATCTGTTGTAAAAACCATTTGTTAGTTAGATTATATTAAGTTGATATTAGTATTTTATTAGTTATGTTAAAATGTTTGTGTATATATTAGTGCATAGTCAATGGGAGGTTCTATTATAAGCCCTACAAGCTAAATTGTAAATGGAATATTCTAATTATTTCTTGTCATTCTGACTACAGAGTAGTTCAGTTTATGATCTGCCTTGCAGTTGTTAAGGCATGGAGGGCTAACAGGTTCAAACCGTACTGACATACTAAAGTGAAGTCTATGTAAGTTTGCCATAGAAAAGTAACAACCTCTAAGTATAGAAAGTAAATGAGTTTTAATCAGAGAAAGCTAAGACTGTAATTAAACCGAGAGGAAACCTTTTTTCCGTTTTTGCCTTTTATTCTGCATGTGTAATAACTTTTTTCAAAAATTTTGTGATTTTTTTTTTCTTTTTCAAATTTTCACTAAACTTTTTTTGAAACGAACTTTATTGGACTGTTTGACTCAAGCTGGATCCTAACTTGCCAACTGCTGCTCAACCTTTGGAACCTAAAAGATGCAACTACATCTGTATTTGAAATGTGCTGGCAATTGCTGAATGTTGAAAATAATATGAGACCAAATCATGTTTTTTTTTATTAGGTTACAACCATTACGAAAGTGAACAGTCCCAGTGTATGTTGCGGTAGTAATTACAAACTTAAATGACTGCATTAAGTATGACACACATATATACTGTATATCCTAACTTGCACAGAAGTTGTTTATTTGAACTGATTTCTGAATGACTCGTACTATGTCAACTGAGCAATAATAATAATAATAATAATAACTAGCTGATGTGCTACGGCGGTGTAAGAACAGGAACGGAAAACAGTGAGAAAGGAATTCAGAAATCAAGAAGAAATAAATACTTCTTGAAAGATACAGTGTGCATGTAGAATTTCCGGGCAATCAGGATTACATGTGAAAGTGATAAATAAATCAGGCTTTCCGAATTTACATACTATGGCCATGGCATCCTGATAGTTTTGTTGCATGTATCTTGGACTTCCTGGAAATGTGGATGGTAATATGATCATTTTGTCTACACATACGTTATTTTCAGCGTTTGCTTGCAGTGCGTCTGAAAGTCCTTTGTATTGTTCTGCGCGCAGATCTTGTTGATGTAATCTGAGATAGTTGAGACACGTGCCCTCTGTTTTAACATACGCATCTACGACGTACTGTTGGAATAGTTTGCCGCTGGAGTGCAAAATACTAAATGTATTCCTCATTGCTAATCTGTTCGTGTAAAATTGGCATTGAGTAAGCCTTATTTGCTTGGCGGTTCTTTTATCGGGAACATGTAAATCTTTGTGCCAGCCAATGTCTCCGTAAGGGAATAAAAGTGGGTGAACCATAGGATTGCAATTCATATTGAACGTGGAAATCTGTTTACAGGAGTTGCCTATGGGATAGATGCAAATGTCCTTTTTGGAAGGCTGTTCGCCATCTTCTCCGACGAAAATCGCTGCAACATTGGTGTGACATGTCGGGGCATTGTATCGTTGTAAATCCTGCCTAGGGTTTTCCTTGAAAACCATTCGTACAGATGCTGTTGGATTGGACTGAGCAATTTCATGCATGTGTTTGTATGATTTAGCAAAGGGGTTGATGGTTCTGAGCATGGAATCTAGCTGGAGAAGTAAATTTTTGCTGCATACAGCATTTGCTTTACTTTGTAATCGTACTTCAGTAGCTTGAGCTGTGTCAAAAACATACAACTGTCCATATCCTGGAGAGGTAGAAGTGTTAGCGTGTAGTGGAGAGATTTGGTGATAAATTTGCCTGTGTATTTTAAAACAGCATAGTCTGTGGCCAGGAGGTTGAGTTATCTGTGCACCCATGGAAGCAAACGCTAGAGAAGAGTTGTATTCTCGAATGTGTTCATGATAATTTTTAGCTTCTGATGTTTGCTGTGTAAGAAGCTGTTGTAAAGACACAGGTGGCTCCTGCAAAGGTGGTAAAGCTACTTTACTGTTGTGGCAGCACCTCGAGTACTTATTGGATGTATTATGCTCAGCAGGCCAGTATTGTGCATGACATGGAAGAGGACAAATAGGAATCGAGAAATGCCGTGTCAGCTGCGTGTGGGCGGGACCAGTTTTGAAATGGAAGCAGGACGAACCAGAAGAGAAATATATATAAGAGATAATAAAAGAGTAGGATAGCTGGCTCTAGATAGTGTTAAGAATCCACTTACCGGTACATTGATTAACATTTCCAGGTGGTTTAGACATCGGGTGTGCATCTGCTTCTTCCGTGAGGGGAGCTTCTTTTAGAAAGTCTAAACATTTCCCAACAAGAATAACAAAAGCGGGCTAACAGGCTAAAATGGTTTCCACAAAATGAACAAAACATTGTCGCATTCAATGTTCCCTCACAAAACAGTTTGAATGACACAAATGGTCAGCAACAAGCACTTCCTGTGTATTGTACCTACCCTTTCTGTTTGATTTGCTGCTTGTAAATTTGTTTCGGGCCACTTGTAAAATTGTTTTCTGAACTGTTAATTTGTTTTATCGTTTGTAAATTTGTGTCGGGAGTTGTAAATTGTTCTCACTATTGTAAATTTGTTTTCTGAAATGTTAATTTGAATTTCCTTTGTAAATTTGTCTTCATGGTTGTAGATTTGTTTTGTGAAATGTAAATTTGTTTTGCCCTTCTCGGCCACCATAGCCTTTGGAAAATGGGAGCAAATTAACATATGGCTGTTAAACAAGCAAGCTGTTTCATAAATTCCATTGTCATATTACAAAATTAACATGAAATAGTCAAGAAAAGAGATGGATAAAGGCAAAATTAATAACTTCTATGGCTAGTAATGGTTATAAAGAATGTTTTTTCTGTGCTTAGAAAGGCTATCAATTTCTCAATTATTAGTAACTGGTGACATAACAACCAAAAAAGCAGAAGAAAGGAGCCATCCGGTTTTTAACAGGAAAAAAGTTCTGCAAATACAAGACTAATTCCTGTCCCAAATGCTTAAAGAAATATGATTTTAGGAATATTTGCTGTTTTGGCATCAGTGATACACAATAACAAGACATTGCATCAGTGAGTGACGCTTTGCTCAAGTATATTATTCCTCATATTTCTCTTTGAGAAATATAACCTTAAAACATTGACTTTATTTTTTTAATCTTGAAGATATTTAAAGCTTCAAAACAAAAGCAAATGTAATTTAAATATAGCATACTCTATTTATATTGCCTACTCTCCCATAGTACCATTCAAGTACACAACTCCTTCAGACACCTTATTAAGATAATAAATTACATCTAAGTGTGTTGTGTTATAGATTTCTTGCTAACGAAAAACTTATTTTAATCATTTTCCATGAAAATTGGTTTTCAAAAAGAAACATGAAAAGCTAGGAAATGGTTTATTCTCTTAGGATATTTCATTATTAGGTTTAAGAGCTTCTTGATTTATTTTATTGTTCTGGGTTTTCATTTTTGTTTTCTGTCCCAGTGCTGGGAATACTTTAAAGATTTGCAATTTATAATTCCTTCTGGTTTCTTTACAGAATTTACAGAAGTGAATATGGTTAGCAAACCTATACCCTAAGGAATTTTAACTTAGATGCCAGAAATCTGGAGTATTTCTAGGTGTGGAGGATACATGATAGCACATTCATGTTGAAATGTGAAATGTACTGATGGAAAATTAGATTTTTATAAATGGAGACTTGCAAGCAGTATTAAAATTAGCCAAGCCAAAATACAGCTATGCCTCTGCCTGCTTTAATGATTTTGTACCCATTAACTATGGTTACCTACTGTAATGAAACACTGAGTAGCTTCAAATTCAGAAAATAGCTGTTAAATGTGTTCAACAGCAGTGGTCTAAATGGGACCAGTAACAAACATTTTTGCTGTGTCTTATACAGTTGCCTTATATTCAAAATAAATAGACCATCCACAAAAACTGAGTGATAGTGCAAGAAGAAGACAAGTGAGGGAGGCCTCCAAGAGACCTCTGATAACTCTGAAGGAATTACAATCTACCGTACATGAGACTGAAGAGACTGTGCATATAACAACTGTTGCCCGGATAATTCACCAGTTACAGATTCTTGGGAGAGTGGCCAAGAGATAAACACTGAAAAAACACACATGACATCTTGGTTAGAAGAAAGTTCTATCTGATTAGAACAAAATTTAGCTTTTTGGCCATCAGAGTAAACAACATGCTTGCCAAACATTGCACATTATCAAATCACACCCTCCCCACCATAAACCAGGATAGTGACAGCATCATGCTGTGGGATATTTCTCTCCAGCAGGCCATGGAAGGATTGTGAGCATCCAGGATAAATGGAATACAGAAAAATGCAGGGTAATCCTGAAAGAAAACATGATACAGTTGACGAGAAACTTGCACCTTGGGAGATTTGTTTTCCAACAAGACAAAGACCCACACATAAAGCCAAAACTACATAGAAATGAGTTAAAAAAACAATGTTAATGTCTAGGAGTAGCTGAGTCAGAGCCCAAATCTCAATCCAACTGAGAGTTTGCGACTGAACTTGAAAAAGACTCTTCACTCACGATCTTCTTGCAACCTGACAGAGCTTGAGTAGTTTTACAAAGAATGGGGAAAATTTGCAGTGTTGAGATGTGCAAAGCTGACAGAGACCTGTGCACACAGACTCAAGGCTGCCATGGCTGTCAAAAGTGCATCTACTGACGTGAAGGGGGTGAATACTTAGGCAAATAATTATTTTATGTTCTATCAGTATAGATCATTTTGTAGACTTCTACTTTTACTTCGACATTTTCTGTTGATCAATATTAAAAAAGTCAAATTAAATTCATTGTTGTATAATAATAAAATCTGAGAACTTCCACGGAGGTGAATATTTTTTATAGGCACTGTCCATCCATCCATTATCCAATCTGCTATATCCTAACCACAGGGGTCCACTGGAGACAATTCCAGCCAACACAGGATGCAAGGCAGGAAACAAACCCCGGGCAGGGTGCCTGCCCACCGCAGGGCACACACACACACACACACCAAGCACGCACTAGGGACAATTTAGAATTGCCAATGCACCTAACCTGCATGTCTTTCAATTGTGGGAGGAAACTGGAGTACCAAGAGGAAACCCACACAAACACGGGGAGAACTTGCAAACTCCATGCAGGGAGGACCCAGGGTCTCCTAACTGCAAGGCAGCAGCACTACCCACTGTGCAACCGTGCCGCCCTTATAGGCACTGTTTGTATTTATATTAGGCATTCATAAGAAATACACTCTTACTCTTTTCCTTTTTTTCTCTAAAGAATGTGAATATGACAGAAATGTGAAATTTCCACAATTCACATGGAAGGCAAGTGTCATTGCCCATAGCAGTATCTGTACTGGTGTGAAAATGCAGAGTATGTAAGGGCCAAAATATTTTGACAACAAGCAGGTTTAAAAAAATGAAAGCAGCTATAATATCTTAGTAAATTAAATAAATGTAATGTTAAAAACACAATTACAAAAGATAGTTTTTATTTATTTTGCATAATTGTTTTGTTCAAATGTAAACTTGCAGAGTCGATGAAAGAATTGTTTCCTTTCAAAAAATGAGCTGTGCATTTAAGAAATTTGAACATAGATGTGAACCTCTTGATTTATAGTAATGATTAAATCAGTGTTGTGACTCGAGAAACAACTGCATTTATCAAGGTCAGACTTCATTAATAAAAGTATTTTTTCTCAATAAGATTTAGGTTTAGTTAATCTATACTTGGCTTAATTCAGCTATTCCTTTTATATATTTTTCAAATTACAAACACAAATGAACATTTTTAAGTGAAGCTTTATTTCCTTTCAGTAAAATAATGTATTTGGTTTAAATCTGTTGCTATAGGCTTGATAGCTATTAATTTTATATATTTCTAAAATTACAAACACAAAGGAAAGTTCATAAATGAAGCTTTATTTCCTTTCAGTAAAATAATGCATTTGGCTTAAATCTGCCCTGGTTCATTTAGCTGCATGTTGAAAATAATAAATATATGTATATAAAAAAAAACATACATTTTAATCAGTATACAAAAATGTGTAAAATGCTATGTAGATTTAATGCATGCTGAACTGAGGAAGCTAGTCAGAGCCATAATGATGCAAGACAAGCATTAATTGACTTGCATAAAATTAATTTATTCAGTTGAAGGTGGAAAAATCACTTATACTCAGTTTAGGATTCTTAATGTTTATAAATGTATTGTTTTTCACCTAAGTTATATTTACACAATTGTACTTAGTGAGTTCTAGATGATTTTGTCGTGACGCCTAAAATCACAGCATTGAAAGAAAGTGAACGTAATTTTTCATATGACTACACATAACAATAACAATAGACAGGTAATGTACTGGTTGCCTGGCTCTGTGAAAGAGAGCTCTTGTCTGGAGTTCCACGGACATTTTGAGGGAGTGTTTCAAGGATAACTGCAGGGGATCAAAACCTGAATCATTTCTGAAATACTCCTACAAGTAGTTAATGCACAGGCATTTTTAAAAACCAATACAAACCCTTTGCAGTCATAAGGCAGTGGAACTTGATGTCAGTTAATGATTATATTAAGGCAGAACTACCAGTAGTAAAGAAGGCCAGAGTAACTGTGAAAAGCTACAGAACGCATTATAAGAGATTGAAAAGATGGGCATGGGCATGTGTCTCTACCATAATGCCATCCTGTAGTGAGCATTTGAATATTAGGGATTTCTATCAGATGGGAATCTGGCCCTTTTTGGATGGGCACTGCCCACCCATTCCTGAATCCCTACTATGACACCCTCCATTTCGGGGGGTTACAAAGCCTGTATTGAGTTAGCTCCTTAGTGGTGTACACACAACTGTAACTGACATGCTTATTTTTTTTACTTTTCTCCTTATTGGATTACAGCACTTCGGTGTTCATTCTGGTTTTGAAGATAGCTTGAGTGGACTCCATGATGGCAGCAGCATATTCAAAAATATTTTAAATACAAATAAAAATATAAATTTGAAGAGAACACATATCACATCATTTACACATATTTTTTTTACAGACATATACCATTTTATGGAAGTTTATAGTCCTAACAGCAACATTTTTATTTCTGTAGCACATTTTCATACATAGAATGCAGCTCACTGTGTTTTACACAATATAAAAGAGTTACAAGAGAAAAACAAGTCAGAAATAGATTCTTATATATAATTAAATAAATAATATATAAACATTATTTATAAAGACTAGGGGGCTTCGCCCCCTGCTGGCTTCGCTTGCCCTCCCCTGGGTTTGGTTTACTGGATATACAATTTAAAGAGACTGTTAGCTTCATGGAAATTATTACATATGCATTATTTTCACTTTTACTTTACAACTTTTGTAAAAACAATACTTGTCCTTTATTTCTGGCCCGGGCATGGTTACATCTCTTTCTCGCAGGACGTATAATGCTGCTCGCATTGGGAAGGGGGTGTGGCTGAACGCACACTAAGGAGAAGCGGTTGGATCATCTGCTGGCTTTCTGCTGCTGGCGAGCTGCGTGTTTTGCTTGTTGCTTGTCATTGTTTTAAGAGCTGGGAGCACATGCACCTTGTGTACCAACAGCAATCCAACAACTGCTAGGTTAGATGTCCGTGGACTTGTTTTAAAAGGTGTCTCACTGCCTTGTGTCATGTGATGTTGTAAAAACAATACTTGTCCTTTATTTCTGGCCCTGGGCATGGTTAAATCTCTTTCTCGCAGGAAGTATAACGCTGCTCGTGTTGTCAAGGGGGGAAGTGGGGGGAGGGGGTGGCGGCTAAACACATGCTAAGGAGATGCCGTCGGATCATCTGCTGTGTTTCTGCTACTGGCAAGCTCTGTGTTTTGCTTGTCGCTTGTCATTATTTTAAGAGCTGGGAGCAAGTTAAAGTGTCTCTTGTGGGACTTCAAATTGTCTTTCGAGAAGATAACGTCTCATCTCCCTAGTCTCCCTGCCAAATATTTTTTTTATAATAGAGAGATCAATATGCACTTACATAACACAGATATACAAGTGGTAGAATCCTAATTTGAAGATTTTGTTTTTGTTTTGTTTTGTTTTAAGTCCATTAAGATAAGTCCGATCCAATGGTCAGATGAGTCAGATGGTCAGGGACGACAGAAATAACACAAAAAAAAAAATCTGCAGAGGTTCGAGGCCAAAAGACCACCCAGCCCTGACCTGGACATTCTACCTAACATAATGTTGCTGAAGTCAGTCTTATTATTTTTAATCCGCATTTTAGACAATTTGATGCAGCATTCATTTGTTTAAATGGTTTAGCTAATTTTTGTCTTACATTAAAATTGGACAAAAAATATATTCAGTTTCTCAATTTCACTTAAGTAACTAAAAATTTTCAAATCTTTATTTTCTGTTTTATCAGTTTTTTGTTTGTTTGTTTGACTGAGGGATCTGTGTTGAGAATATTCTTTTGGTGCAGAAGCTCTCAGAAATACAGTATATACAAATGAAAACAAAACACATTCAAACCAAACAAGCAATTTAACCATCTTCAAACACACTCTTTATGATATATTACCAACAGAGAAGTCTTGGGTAAATTTGAAAAAAATATAACGAGGATATAAGCATGGGTGAAGTGTCAGCAGAACAGACAGCTGTAAATACAGAATCACTGAAGTGCTGCCTGCATGTATTTAAACACTGAACAAAATGCTGAATGTTTTAAGCTCAACTCCACTGAATTGTTTATGGCAATGCATATTTTACTGATGGTTCAAGCTTTTCTCCTAGAAATTGTTGCATTTGAGTTTTGACTCAAATTGACAAGTAGATTTTATTATTGAATGTCTTAATTACTATCTATCTATCTATCTATCTATCTATCTATCTATCTATCTATCTATCTATCTATCTATCTATCTATCTATCTATCTATCTATCTATCTATCTATCTATCTATCTATCTAACCCATACATAAACAATACCTGGTTTAGTAATCATTTAAAGACAAATGTTGAGAACAGAGAATTATTTGAAATACATTCTTTGTTCTGTAATAAAATGTCACTGCATATAACTGGAATTTTGGTATTCTAAATGTACTGTATTCCTGTATTGTTCCATTCATTTGTATTTCAATGTTACATGTTTGGAGAGCTTATTGGCTTTACATTCACATCCAATACATTTTGAAATTATATTGTACAGTGTATATTTATGTATTTTTGTTTATATTAGCCTGATTTCTGAGTATCTTCAAGAACTCAAATGAATTAGTAGAAATGTCACTTATCTTCCTATTACTATACTAATTCATTGAAGCCGTAGATAATGTTACTCTAAAGCACAATTATGCTGTTTGTTTCTATAATGAGCTCATCATATAACGATGATTGTCACTCACCTTGATGTAAAGAAAATGGTTAGAAATTGAAAGTGTTGCAAGCAGTTTTCTGAACTTGAGCTTGAAACATAATTGAAATGCTATATTCATGTTCAGTAGAGCAGAATCCTGTGTTATTCTGTCTGAATAAGACCTCAATTTCTGTAGAGATCTTTTTTTTTCATTTTCACAGGACTACAGTGACTGCCCTGTTCAGTTTATTCTACAGGTTTATTAACTCTTCAGTAGAAAGTAAGACTTTGAATAAGTGTACTGTAAAGTATATTCTACTACTGCACCATATAACATTTAATTAATTTTTACATTTCTTTTGTTGGGTGGTGCAGTGGGTAGCGCTGCTGCCTCGCAGTTGAGGGACCTGGGTTCGCTTCCTGGGTCCTCCCTGCGTGGAGTTTGCATGTTCTCCCCGTGTCTGCGTGGGTTTCCTCCCACAGTCCAAAGACATGCAGGTTAGGTGGACTGGCGATTCTAAATTGGCCCTAGTGTGTGCTTGGTGTGTGGGTGTGTTTGTGTGTGTCCTGCGGTGGGTTGGCACCCTGCCCAGGATTGTTTCCTGCCTTGTGCCCTGCTGGGATTAGCTCCAGCAGACCCCCATGACCCTGTGTTCGGATTCAGTGGGTTGGAAAATGGATGGATGGATTTCTTTTGTTAAATGAATGCTGATAAGTTACAGTGACCCCACTTCATACATGGAAAGTTTGAAAGACAACTAACCAGGAATATTTCTTTCATATACTGTACATAGAGTCTATTTCCTCTATTGCTTTTCCTTGAAAGCAGAAATCCCATTTGTCCTGTCCTAAAGTAAACATTTTGACTTCGCTTTTCCACCCTGTTTAGATCTGTATTCGTCACTACTGCATATTAAAAACTAGCATATCATTCTTCTCTTGGGACTTGCATAGAGATGAGGATTCAACTCAGTTTATACCTGACCATTTCCTATAATGCTTTAGTGATTACTGGTTAGTATGTAGTAATTACTGGCAGTTCCATAACAAAACTACAGAATGTAGTGAAAATGCCATTTACGAAAGAATTTCAGGAGTATTCATATTTTGTTTTGTTTACACTTGTCTTTAATTATTCTTATATACAGTTAATTTCTGTGCATCATGTAGGCCACAAGATGATATACATTAAAGTATAGTATGAGTATACACATTATACAAACTCCTACAATTGGTAATTGTCTGTTTTACATGACATATTGGCATTCATTTTTAAATCTGAAGTATTGATGTTATACTTGCAAAAACAATCATAGTTTACATAAATTAATCTGACTCTGTATTATATAAAAAAATCTTGGGTCGAGACATCACCTTCTCTGAGACACTTTAACGTCCCTCGAGACAAGGCAGTGAGACAAAAGGACAGCTGCTGTACAGGCTTTTAAATGTTCGAAGCGCTGCGCAACATGCAGATCACGCAGCACGGTACAAGCAGCAGCAGCAGCAGGTCAGCTGATCGAGCATAGAGGAGGTAAAAAACGTGTATTTGTTTTCCATTGTATCACCATTTAAGAGTAGGTTTCGGAGGAGCGACCAAATCTCCTTAGCGTGCATTCAGCCCCCGTCTTCACAACGTGAGCAGAAGAGACGGAAAGTGGCAAGCCCTATCTATCTATTCCCCCTAGTATAACTAAAAACATAAAAAAGAAACATACATTATTGATTTGAGTTAGAATGATAAACTTAAGCACTGTAGATACATTTTAATGTTATGTGATGAACAAAATCAACATAAGCATTAAAAGCTGAACAATTAAATAATGCTGTTCCATTCTATTAACATATGCTGACAAAATATTTTGATTACATTTACACAGCATTCATTCATCCATTGCAAACTATCCTGGTAACCCTGATTGCAAGGCTGGAACCAAGCCTGGACAGAGTGCCAGTTCGTCATATGCCATACTCACATACATACAGTAAATGCACAGGTCACCACTTAACTTAGTAACCTGACATTGATATTTACAATTACAACAAAGAAATATGAAGAAAACAAGCAACCTCACCCTGTGATTATCTTTGGATATGAATGCTGCAAAAATCTTTAGCACTGAGGAAGAATAAATTTACCACCCCATTCAACATATGAAATGAATACATAAACAGATCAGAAAAAGTAGCCATATATATAAAATATTTGAACTAGAATGTGTTTGTGAAGTAGTAGTCTAAGACACTTCCAAGAAACAGATTTTAGTAAAATTTATACCAAAAGAGAATGTTTATCTAGTCCAGGGGTGTCAAACTCAATCACATAAGGGGCTAAAATCTAAAACACAGGCAAAGTCGCGGGCGGAATTTTTTATTAAGATACTTAGTCTTAGTAGAAGTATAGATCCTTCCTCACCCTGAGACACCATATCACATGCCATGCTTGTGCATTAATCATGTTCTGAAAATAACAAGCACAAAACAAACTGTAAACAAAACAGTTAAATTACAAACTCAATAGTTTTTTAATACGTTTATCTATAATTCTATATTTGAAACTTAGGTTTTAAAATTGCTCACGTATTTGCCAGATGTCTGAGACCGTTTTCCCCTGGTCAGTGAGTCAGTGTCTGGTTTTATGTCTTGTGCTATAGCAACCCGCAAAACAGCGTGGAGGTTGTCATCGGTAATGCATGATCTGCACTTGTTCTTGTTTAGATTCATTATTGAAAACATCTGTTCATGCAGATAGGTGCTCCCAAACATGGACAGAACACGGGCAGCATGAGTCAGAGCTGTGGCATCAAGTCAGTGGGCAGTAGACGGTAAAAGTCCTCTATCGTGACATCCTGGAACTTTGCTCTCAGGCCACTATTGGTTTGTTAGTTAGTTAGTTTTTTCTCAAACTAAATAAAGAGAAAACAGAAATTTTAGTGATTGGCAATAATGGATATAATGAGGTTATTAGAAATAAACTACATGCATTAGGATTAAAAGTCAAGACGGAGGTAAAGAATTTAGGGGGTAACTGTTGACTGTGACCTGAATTTTAAATCACATATTAATCAGATTACTAGGACAGCATTTTTCCACTTAAGAAATATAGCAAAAGTTAGACCCCTTATATCATTGCAAGATGCTGAGAAATTAGTTCACGCTTTTGTTTTCAGTCAACTAGATTACTGTAACGCTCTCCTCTCAGGACTACCCAAAAAAGACATCAATCAATTGCAACTAGTGCAGAATGCAGCTGCTAGAATCTTAACTAGGAAAAGAAAATCCGAGCACATCTCTCCAGTTTTGATGTCACTACACTGGTTACCTGTGTCATTTAGAATTGACTTTAAAATCCTGCTTATAGTTTACAAAGCCTTAAATAATCTCGCTCCATCTTATATTTCGGAATGTCTTACACCTTACACTCCAAATCATAACCTTAGATCTTCAAATGAGTGTCTGCTTAGAATTTCAAGAGCTAAACTTAAAAAAAGTGGTGAGGCGGCCTTCTGCTGTTATGCACCTAAAATCTGGAATAGCCTGCCAATAGGAATTTGCCAGGCTAATACAGTGGAGCACTTTAAAAATCTCCTGAAAACACATTACTTTAACATGGCTTTCTCATAGCTTCGTCTTAGTTTAATCCTGATGCTCTGTATATTCAATTAATTATCATTATTATTCATCCATCCATCCATCCATTTTCCAACCCGCTATATTCCTAACTACAGGGTCACGGGGGTCTGCTGGAGCCAATCCCAGCCAACACAGGGCACAAGACAGGAACCAATCCCATGCAGGGTGCCAACCCACCGCAGGACACACACAAACACACCCACACACCAAGCACACACTAGGGCCAATTTAGAATCGCCAATCCACCTAACCTGCATGTCTTTGGACTGTGGGAGGAAACCGGAGCGCCCGGAGGAAACCCACGCAGACACGGGGAGAACATGCAAACTCCACGCAGGGAGGACCCAGGAAGCGAACCCAGGTCCCCAGATCTCCCAACTGCGAGGCAGCAGCGCTACCCACTGTGCCACCGTGCCGCCCCATTATTATTCATGGTATTCATATTCAAAATCCGTACTAACCCCTACTTTCTCTTCTGTTCTTTTTCCGATTTTATGGGGTGGCGACCTGCACCACCACCACCTAATCAAAGCACCGTGATGTCCTTGCACTGATGGATTACAAGGCCAGAAGTCCACATGACCATCATCATCAAGTTCTTCCATGAGAACCCTAAATACAATGAGGACTGTTCATTTATGTTAGATAGAATGCCCAGAGGGGGTGGACGGTCTCGTGGCCTGGAACCCCCGCAGATTGTTTTTTTTTTTCTCCAGCCGTCTGGATTTTTTTTTTTGCTTTTTCTGTCCTCCCTGGCCATCGGACCTTACTTTTGTTCTATGTTAATTAGTGTTCCCTTATTTTAATTCTTATTAATTTTGTCTTTTTTCTCTTTGTTCATCATGTAAAGCACTTTGAGCTGCATTATTTGTATGAAAATGTGTTAAATAAATAAATGTTATTTTTGTTGAAGCTCTATTAACTCCATCTGAAGGTGATGGGGTGCACTATTGATCTCAGCTGTGAAAGGACTGGCAAAGATATCAAAGCCAGGGTGCTGTGCTCTGAAGTCAGAGAAACATCGATCAAACTCATTAATTAACCGGCTCATTTTGGTAGCCAACCGAACACAAGGAAAAGCACTGGAAAAGGAGGCTGCTCTGACAAACAGGAAAGTGGGCAAGATTGTCCTGTTCCAGTTGGGACTTCCATAAGAGAAGTTTATGCTGGAATGCTGTGGTCATATCAGACATCTATGTGATGACTTGTTTGTATTCCAGCAGCCTCTGATTCAGTTGGGCGAGATGCTTGGTTAAATCACACATCATAGCAAAATCACAAAGCCAGTTCAGGCAAGGGCTTTCCTTTACTTTGCATGAAAAGAGTGATTTGTTACCTGAGCTCAAAAAATCATTTGAGAACTATCCTCCTTCTCAGCCACCTTACTTCTGTGTGATGTGGCACGTCTCCATGCTTTGCACCCACCACCTGTAAAAACAGCTGGAACTGGCAGTGATTCAGGCCATGCGCCCGTATAAAGGTTACTGTTTTCATGACCATGGTCATTGTATCATCCATTTCCAGAACCTTACCACACATAGCCTCTTGATGGATAATACAATGATAGGTAATCAGATGTGTGTGGCAGTAACTTTTTAGCATTTTCTCCTTCATTAGTCCAACCAAGCCTTTTTTTTCCCACACATTGCAGGTGCACCATCGGTAGTTAGCCCCACCAATTTTTCCAAGGGTGTGTAGAAAAGGCGCTATATAGGCGCCTGACCCGGCACAAAACGACACAGAGGCACGTTATAAACCATGGACTTTTTATTTTCTTGTTCACCCGTGGGCGCACATCTTCCCTGTGACCCACAGGCAATACACAGTCCCACAAGCACTCTTCCCCACACAACAACAACAGCAATCTTTTCTCCTCTCCCACCACTCCTCCGCAAGCGCAGTCCTCCTCCTCCCGACCCTGGCTCCCTGAGTGGTGGTGGCTGGCCCTTTTTATACCCCACCCGGAAGCGTTCCGGGTGCTTGATCACCTGGTCCTAATTGCATTTCCAGGTGGGGCTAAAGATTCGACCAGCCTGGCTGCAGACTCCATGCAGCTCCCCCTAGCGGCCATCCGAGACCCCAACCAGACTGTGGAGGACTCCATCTCCCATGGAGCCATGTGCTAGGCTGGGGGATCATCGTCCGCCAGGGAGACTGCCACCAAGCATCCCGGGGGAGGTATTGAGCTGTCCATGGTAGCTCCCCCAGAACAGATGCAGCAGGGGCGTCCCTGCCGGGCATGGGACCCGGCTGTCCTTCACAGGTGATTTAATGTTATTTGCAGACTTCTCCACCGCCTCAAAAATATCCTTCCTCGTTGTCATCCCATGCATGGCAGCTACATCCAAGAGTTCCTCAATGACGGAGAGGTCCATCTTCATGGGTCATATAAAGATGGACAACTGCGCTGTATCAGTTTTGTCTGTGCTTTCACAGACAGCTAATGAAAAAGCCAGATAACTGCGTGCCTCTTTGGCCAGCTGTGTTATTAGATTTCCTGCAAGATCCTGAACTCGGTCTGCAATGGTATTTCTAGACAAACTGACATTTTTGAAAAGTCTGTATCTGGTTGGGGCACACCAGCTCATACACTTTTAGCATGCATTGCTTCAAAAAGGCACCCTCTGAAAAATACCTGGAAGCTTGGGTGATTTCTTCTGCTACAATAAATCTAGCTTTCACTGCTGCATCATTTTTGGTTGTAGCTTTAGTAAACATTTTCTGCTGCGATAGCAGTCTGCCCTTTCATTCTTGGACAATGTTATGTCTTTCTTGAAGTGTATATTTAGCATGCCTAGCTCCATGTTTGGTGTCAAAATGCCTGACATATATTGTACTCCTTCATCACTGACACTGCCTCATAACACAAAATAGACACCGATTTGTCTTTGCGAAGCATGAACATATATTTGCTTTCTCATTTTTCATTAAATTTTCTCCCTTTCGCATCAACTTTTGTTTTGTTGGACATTTTTGGAGAAATTGCCTTCTTGTTCTTAGCAGCTTCTTCTGAGGTAGGTGTACCTGTCCTATCCTTGCCTGTCTTGGCCTGTCTATGTGAGGGGAATGGAGCCACTGACTGTACTAAGGTGGAGGCCTGTGTCTCTGAGTCTGGAGACATTACTACTGTAGGATCCCATTGAGACTCCATACCTGTGTAGTTGCTACTGGCAGCTACTGGCAGCAGGTGCAAGATCGAGACTCTCGCATGATTGTGCCTAGAGCTGGGTCTTGGCAGGGAAGGTGTGTGCAGAAGCAAGGATGTGAAGAAGCAACTTAGCTCACTGTTTGGGGCTGGGTCCTTTTGCCTCAGTCAGTCAGTGCAGTCAGGCAGTTGTGTGGAGGGCCCTGCTCCTACCTAGCTTTCTGGGACTGGGTCCTTCTGCCTGCAAATGGGTACTAAGGCAGCGCGGTCAGGCACTTGGATGCGGCGCAGTCACCGTGGGCCACATAAAACGGCCTTGTGTTTGACATGTGTGATCTAGTCATATATATTTATCTACCTAGAGTATATACAATAATTTCTATCTATCTATCTATCTATCTATCTATCTATCTATCTATCTATCTATCTATCTATCTATCTATCTATCTATCTGTCTATCTATCTGTCTGTCTGTCTGTCTGTCTGTCTGTCTGTCTGTCTGTCTGTCTGTCTGTCTGTCTGTCTGTCTGTCTGTCTGTCTGTAAAACCCCAATTAAACATTTCCTTATTTAATGTCTGCCCACATTTAACTTCTGGTGATGCTTCAGAAATTGCCTCTAAAGGGTAGAACTGTACTGGTTTATGCATCAGCCTGATGTGTAACCATCATGAGTGGTCATGTCCTAGAAGATATTTTGGAATGTCTTATTACAAATGTAATGGAGAAATTGAAGAATAACAAAAAAAAAAATGTTAGCAACTGAAGAACAGCCTTCCCCTATTGTTACTAAATCAATGAATGCTTTTTAAATTATAAAAGGGTATTTAAACAGTAAACAGTGAAGAAGGTTGTTAGATGGATTCCATGTAAATGAAAAATAGATTTTGTAAACTAGAAAAAACTATGTAAGCGGAAAAAATACCAAGCTGTTTTCAGAAAGCTTAAAACATTGTTATGAGAAAAATTAACAAACTTTGTGTAAATGTGAAATTTTATTTCATACCATTAACATCAGTAATTTACAACAAAAAATATTTTTCTTCTTTGTAATCAGTGTAATTAAAGAAGAATCTGTAAATAGTATTTAATATTGAAGTTTTAATTTTTCAACTTATACAACATTTAAAACTTTTTAGTGGGTCTCTAGAAAAATGTCCTATGTAGGTTTCACTGTACTGTATACAGTAATCCCTCCTTCATCGCGGGGGTTGCGTTCCAGAGCCACCCGCGAAATAAGAAAATCCGCAAAGTAGAAACCATATGTTTATATGGTTATTTTTATATTGTCATGCTTGGGTCACAGATTTGCACAGAAACACAGGAGGTTGTAGAGAGACAGGAACGTTATTCAAACACTGCAAACAAACATTTGTCTCTTTTTCAAAAGTTTAAACTGTGCTCCATGACAAGACAGAGATGACAGTTCTGTCTCACAATTAAAAGAATGCAAACATATCTTCCTCTTCAAAGGAGTGCGTGTCAGGAGCACGGAATGTCACATAGATAGAGAAAACAATCTCTAGCAAACAAATCAATAGGGCTGTTTGGCTTTTAAGTATGCGAAGCACCGCGGCACAAAGCTGTTGAAGGCGGCAGCTCACACCCCCTCCGTCAGGAGCAGGGAGAGAGAGAGAGAGAGAGAGAGAGAGAGAGATAGAGAGAGACATAGAGAGAGACAGAGTTTGTTTTTCAGTCAAAAATCAATACGTGCCCTTCGAGCTTTAAAGTATGCGAAGCACCGTGCAGCATGTCGTTTCAGGAAGCAGCTGCACAAAAGATAGCAACGTGAAGATAATCTTTCAGCATTTTTAGACGAGCGTCCGTATCGTCTAGGTGTGCGAACAGCCCCCCTGCTCAATCCCCATACGTCAGGATCAGAGAAAGTCAGCGCAAGAGAGAGAGAAAAGTAAGCAATCTAGCTTCTCAGCCATCTGCCAATAGCGTCCCTTGTATGAAATCAACTGGGCAAACCAACTGAGGAAGCATGTACCAGAAATTAAAAGACCCATTGTCCACAGAAATCCGCGAACCAGCGAAAAATCCGCGATATATATTTAAATATGCTTACATATAAAATCCGCGATGGAGTGAAGCCGCGAAAGGCGAAGCGCGATATAGCGAGGGATCACTGTATACAAATGCATTTTATTTATTTAGTAGTATGTGACATTAATATCTTTATTTGTAAAAATACATTTTTAGTAATTAATACTATGTATGAGTGTGTTTTTTATTGTATACTAGCTGATTACCCAGTGGCTTCGCTCACTGAGTGCAAGGGAAAAAAATAAAATGTAGTATTTATAAAATAAGTTTGCTAATTGCCAATTTTATTTTTCAACAAATAAAGACTATTTACAATAACATAGAAATCAATATAAACAAAATTATTAACATCATTATCATATGAGAATATGAAGTAATATATAAGAAGCACATCGCATATAAATATAAATTATTGACCAGTAAAATATTTTGATAAAAGAATTTGAACAAAATATAAGAAGCATTTAAATTATTAAACAGTAAAACATTAACATTTAAGAAGTAAAGATACATTAAGTACTACTGCAGTGCTTTCAGGTATACTACATTTTTTGTTTTCACATTACGTGCATAAATGTATACATTTTTTGGTGTACCTATCTGAGAACATGCGACATATAACTGACCGTGGGAGAAGCAAGGATTTTAAACATGCGTTGAATTTATCTGCTGGTGTCCCTCGTGGAATAACTGGTAATGTTTGACGAAAATCTCCTGCGAGTAAAATGACAGTACCTCCCATTATTTTGCTAGGATCTCTGAGATCTTGCATTGTTCAGTTCAAGGGTTCATAAGCTCTTTTATGTGCCGTGGTGCACTCATCGCAAACTATTATCTTTGAATGTTGCAAGACTTTTGTCTTTCCAGAGCCCTTGCGTATGTTGCAAATTGGATTTTCGTTGTGAGCGAGGTTTAATGGTAATTGCAATGCCGAATGTGCTGTACGGCCTCCATCTAATAATGTAGAAGTGATTCCCAATGACGCTACAGCCAGATCTATGTCACCATTCACTCTCTTGGCAAGAATCAGGTTTATTAACAATGTTTTTCCTGTTCCTCTGTGGTCATACGTAATTTCTGTTTCAAACGTGAAAAGAATTTTATATATATAGATTTTGCATGGGTCACTATATGGTAAACTATATAAACCATAGCAGTAATTTGCTTTTCAGGTGACCATTATGGGTGGAATGGGGGTGAAGTTCTTAATGCTGCTGTCTCACGGCTTCAAAAGATTGGGTTTGTATCCTGGTTTGCTCACATGGCATTGTATCTTTTCTCCTTATGCATTCAATGGCTCTTCCATGGCTATTTTAGCCCCACCCAACCACCAGCTATGTTGCAGAGTTATGTATGTTAGTGATTTTACAACAGTCCAATATGTAGTGGGTATGTGCATCATTTTGTCCCACACTACTGGACCCTTGTTTAAGGTCAATTCTCACCTTGTTCCTGATGTTTCTGGGCTATGAACTTAACAAAGCAGGTACAGAAAGCAGGATGGATGGAAGATAACCCTTATTACTTTGACTGCCTGTTGAATGGTAATATGTCATAATTACTTTAATGATTGTTTTCCTTCTCCATTTCAACAAAAATATTTATCTATATGATGAGGCAACTTGCCCTTTAATATTTAACTGTGAGGTAAGTATAACAGTGATATCATTTCTCCACATTGTCTTCCTGCACTTTTTGTATCATTCTACTAACTTCTTCATTTATCCATTCCTTGGCAGAAGAAGCTTTTCAGTTGCGCCTGAATCCAGACCTGCACTGCTTCCTTAACCTCATTATCAGAGATGAACCTGCAACCGCATAGAGCCTCTTTAAGTCGACCGAAGATGTAATGGTCGTATTGAGCTATATTAGGGCTGTAAGAGGGATGTGCAGGACATTCACTGTGATGGAACTATGTCTCATCTCCGGTGTCAATCTGCTCTAAAACACTTGGGTCTTCTTCTTAACATTTCAGGAACTGGGTCACAATCTCCATGCACTGTTGCCTTTACAGATCAGTAAGTTGTTCAGGTACCCATCTTGTGCCAACTTTACCATACCACAAGTCAACATGCACTATGGCATGTGGAGATCCATAGCTGATATCCAAACTTCTTCTCCAACACTCTCTTTACTGCACATGCCTCAGGTATGATAATAATGTCTAATCATAAGGTAGAAGGACAAGAAACAAAACTAAATATAATCTAAGATCCCCCGAAATCAAATAAAATATGGACATTTGAACCAGCTGCATCAGTGCCAAATCAAGTTCCTTTATGTTAGCCTTTCAGTGTCAAGGCTGCACTACATACATCAGCAAGAATTTAGATGACACACTACAGTATCTACAAGACAAATGATGAATTAGCCATTACAAGGGCACTAAAAAAGACACAAGGGAATAAAATGAAGGCATATTCTTCTGTTGTAAGCAAACATACATACTGATTCTTGTCTCCCCATGCAAACTATCAAATACACAACTGATTTAAGAGTGCATGGGGGAAAAAAGAGGGGTGTAGCACTCTACTCCTTGTTAGCGTGGAGAAAGTCCATCCCAAGGTACAGTAGCACCAAATATGCCCTCAAAAAGCTACCCTTCCTTTAACCCTTTAACCGCCAACTCCCTAAATATTCCCCACGCTGGGTGAAATCTGAACAATTTTCGTTTTTTTACTTTTTTACATTTATTCAAGCAGTATTTACCACTAAATGTTGTGCAAGTTCTAAAAATGGGAAAATGCGTAATAAAACACAAAAATGTACATTTTCTCAGGCTTCTGGATTTAGTGTCTACTACAAAACGGAACAGTCAAAAGCTATCGAAGTAGTTCGGTCAATCATAGTTTCATTCCCAGTATTTGAGTTTGCTGTGCCACAGGCCAAAGCAGGGAACTGCACAAAGTCCTGGATTGCTGGGACACTTTGAGCAGAAGGTCTTGATGTCTCTACGCTGACCCTTCTTTGAACATACACGACAGCGGGCCTGTGGCTTGGTCCAAGTTGTTGTTGGTTCGAGTTTGTCCGGAATGTGACGTTCTTTGATCCTCACCACTGCCTCTACTCTATCTGCATGTTGTTCCTCACCAGAGAAAATGAAGTCTGCAATGACGTCATGTTCAAACTGCAGAAATGTTTTTGTGCCTCCATTTTTCTGGTACAGAATGTGAGCATTCAGCATTGCCATTTGGAGCAGATGAACTGATAACTTTTTATACCACTTCATAGTTTTTCTTGCAGCCGAATAGGGTTCCAATACTTGGTCCTGCTTGTCAACAGCACCCATGTTGCTGTTATATTCAATGATGCATTGTGGCTTGTAACGGACATCAGTAGGTGATGGGCATCCTCTTCTGCGGGGAGCCTCCTGCACAGACTCATTGTGCTGAGTTGTTAGCATGTGAACATCTTTCTTGTCTCGAAATTTCAGGCACAGCAATGGGCCACTGCGGTATGCAATGTGCTGACCCGGTGCTGGCGCTGAATTGCGAACTTCTGGAGGGACCCTGTTAGAACGAATTGTGCCACATGCTGTAGTTTTACAATGATGAAGGTAATGGAACAGCCTACAATTGGAGTACCAGTTATCCATCCAAATGGTGTACCCATTGTCCAATAGTGATAGCGCAAGGTACACAACAATTTTCTCTGAAAGTCCAAAGTCCTTACATTCGTCTGGCAACACTGCTGAAATACTACTCATAGGATCCTCTTTGCCAGTGTATACAGTAATCCCTCCTCCATCGCGGGGGTTGCGTTCCAGAGCCACCCGCGAAATAAGAAAATCCGCGAAGTAGAAACCATATGTTTATATGGTTATTTTTATATTGTCATGCTTGGGTCACAGATTTGCGCAGAAACACAGGAGGTTGTACAGAGACAGGAACGTTTTTCAAACACTGCAAACAAACATTTGTCTCTTTTTCAAAAGTTTAAACTGTGCTCCATGACAAGACAGAGATGACAGTTCTGTCTCACAATTAAAAGAATGCAAACATATCTTCGTCTTCAAAGGAGTGTGTCAGGAGCAGATCATGTCACAGAGATAGAGAAAAAAGCAAACAAATCAATAGAGCTGTTTGGCTTAAGTATGCGAAGCACCGCGGCACAAAGCTGTTGAAGGCGGCAGCTCACACCCCCTCCGTCAGGAGAAGGGAGAGAGAGAGAGTTTGTTTTTCAAGCACAAATCAATACGTGCCCATCGAGCTTTTAAGTATGCGAAGCACTGTGCAGCATGTCGTTTCAGGAAGCAGCTGCACAAAAGATAGTAATGTGAAGATAATCTTTCAGCATTTTTAGATGAGCGTCCGTATCGTCTAGGTGTGCGAACAGCCCCCCTGCTCACACCCCCTACGTCAGAATCAGAGAAAGCGCAAGAGAGAGAAAGAGAAAAGTAAGCTGGGTAGCTTCTCAGCCATCTGCCAATAGCGTCCCTTGTATGAAATCAACTGGGCAAACCAACTGAGGAAACATGTACCAGAAATTAAAAGACCCATTGTCCGCAGAAACCCGCGAAGCAGCGAAAAATCCGCGATATATATTTAAATAGGCTTACATATAAAATCCGCGATGGAGTGAAGCCGCGAAAGGCGAAGCGCGATATAGCGAGGATTACTGTAAACGAAATCTATAAATGTAACCTGAATTCTCAGCTAAGCAAAACATCTTGATACCAAACCGTGCCCTTTTCAATGGTAGATACTGTCGAAACTGTAAGAGGCCCTTCCACAACAATAAACTTTCATCAACTGCAACTGACGGGCCTGGTACGTAGGGCAACTGAAATGTTTCAAATAAATGGCCAATCAAAGGACGTAGCTTGAACAAGCAGTCATGGTTTGGATCTTTCTTATCTGGCTCATTGCTGTTGTCATTCAAATGAAAGAATTTCAGCAACAAAGAGAATCGGTTACGTTTCATGATAGCTGCAAAAATAGGTGTTGCATACATAGGATCTGTAGACCAGTACATCTCAATATCTGGTTTTCTGATTATTCCCATCAACATCAAAATCCCAATGAATTTTTTCATTTCGTTTTCATCAGTGTCTACCCAAGCACGAACACAGGAATGTGGAGGTAAATTGGGATTTTTCTCAATAAACTGTGCTGCATACAGATTTGTTTGATGACCAAAACGTCTGATCAAGTCAGATGACACAAACAGCTCATAAAACTGCTCAGCAGTGTAATTGTTTACATCAACAGTAAATCCACACATAGACTCAAACGGATGCAGAAATGGTAGTTCACCACGGGCAGCAGTCCAGTTGAGATGGTCGGGATACACCCACTCATCGCCATCATCCGATGCATCGTCATTCACAGTATCATGCAGCGCACGTTGCTGATCATCATTGTCGCTAAAATCTTCTTCAGAACTGCTAAAATCGTGATCAGAATTATTGTCCAAAATCGCCTGCAAAACCTCACTTGAAGTCAGTTTACGTTTCGCCATATTCACAACTTTCACTTCCGAATCACAAAGTAAACAATGGTTATCACGTGACCAGCAAAGAAAAATTTTCCGGCCAATACAACCACAGAGTTGTCGAAATACAATGTAGTAATAATACCCACGCCAAACCGTCAGTTATACTACGCGCCAGGCATTCACATAATCATAGGCAAATGTGCCGGATAATTCCGGCAGTATGGCGTCAGCAATAATGCTACGATGCCGTATATATATATATACCACAGGGTGGTTAAGAGGTTAAAGGGTGACTCCAACAGGAAGAAGTCATCACCCAACTGACCAGAGAGCTCCAGAACACATTAATGTGATGAGGAATGCATTTTCAAAATTGGAGGACAAAATAATTTGTCCTTTTTTTCTTTTTCACCTAGATTTCCCAGGTGGGGCCCAAAACTTTCTGATCTCTTGTTCTGATTTATTTACAAAACTCATTGTTGTTCATCCTGCCAAGCACAGTTTCCCAACCTTCAAATTCTTCTTAAACTCCCAATATGCTGGAAAAGATAAACCTCACACATATGCGGGGCACACTTAAACTGAAATGCAATAACAGATAATTTAGACAATTTCTTTTATCCTGACATCAAAGGACAGCATATCACCATGCAATAACATTTAACCTCACCACACATTTCAAGATAAAACCTTAGTAGACTATGTAGGAGACATATAAATAATGTAAATTGTCCAGAAATTAATTATAATTATATTATAAATTTGGATAGATAGATAGATAGATAGATAGATAGATAGATAGATAGATAGATAGATAGATAGATAGATAGATAGATAGATAGATAGATAGATAGATAGATGTTATTTGTCCACATGGGGAAATTTGGCAACAATAAGAAATAAGGGCAATTTTGGAAGGCTCAGTATAACCACACAGCATCTTAAGAAAACATGAGTCATATCAGATTTTATTTATCATATTTAATGCTCTCATGTAGTGGGTCATATCCAGCTGGAAAACAGGAAATATACTGTAGAAATCTGCACTCTATTATAGGCTTTTCTGTAAGCTGATAAAATTGTGTTTCTTATCAGTGTACATCAGGAAGTATATTACTGTCAGGTAGCTTGGCAAACACAATGGGCTTACATGATTTATATGTAACACTTGTAGTACTAGGGTGTTGTACCATGTTAGCCATTATGGGTGTACTGAGAAGTCAAGCAAAATGACATTTTATTGGCTAACTAATAAAATCCACTAATCTTTTTAGTTAGTCAATAAAAGGTGTCATTTTGCTTAACTTCTCATTATATCCAACACTTGCAAACTTTGCATCTGTTAAAAGGTGGGGTCTGGGGGAAAGGACTCTGGGATACAAGATTACAAATGTGGGAAACCCCTTTATCATCATATTCTTCCACACCCTGATGTAATATTAATGATTGTGCTATTGTTTCTCTGGCAGTTAGATATTACTCTTTAGTGCCATATTATAGTTCCCCCACTTTTAATGCTGAATTTATCTTAGAGTGAAGTGAATCCAAACATTTTCTATTAGAAAAATGATCTGCATATAGGGCAGCAATGACTACTCAGATTTCAAACACATTAGCCAGAAGAGTAGCTATTAAGCATTATCATATAATCCATTATTCATTTCCTTAAGCATTACACATCTTTAGCATTCAGGAAGTCAAATGCCACTTAATGGCTTTTTAAAAATAATTCCGAACTTCTATAGGCTGGGATATGAAGCAGACCAATGAGATGACTAGGAGAAAAAATAACAAAGATTGCATAGAAATGTAAAGAAACTGTGATACTGTATGTTGAAAACAAGAGCCCAAAGGACAACCTACCTTCCATGTGTTCTATAATTATACTTGATCCTGACATTTTGTTGCAATGATTTACATCTTTAAATATAGGTCCATTAGTGGTTCCTGCTTCGTCATAATTGCTGCCTGTGTAGGTGCCAAGAATAGGTCAGAATGCACTAATGACATACTTTAAATAAAATTATTGTGTGCCCCCTGAAATTATTTATAAAATAAGTATGAATATTACTTCTTGCTCAAACACAATAATCAACAGGCATCAATAAGCACAGTTGCAGTTTTTCTTGGGCCAACCCTCCATTTGCTTTGCTCCTGATCTCTTTCTCACATCATTCACATTATTTCCAAAGCCCCTTTAACACTGCTTTTTGAAACATTGTGTTTCATATTTTTCTTTTGACTTTATTTTTTTTATTTTGATTTTGTTTGGACAGACTGCTTTTAAATACATTGTTGCCTACTTTACCATATTCGTTTTTTGAAATGCTTTTGGTTATTCACTTTTGTTTGCTCTTAACCATGTCTCTTGACTATTAATATTTATATATTTGAATGTATCTTTTAATTTTGCATTCATTTTAGTCTTTCTTTGCCAAAGATTGGGTGGATACAAACAACAAACTAGCACTATCACTTTGAATGTAGTCGTCTAGCGCAGGTTAATTCAAAGACCAAAAATCACTGGGACACAAGGCAATCTCAAGGGTAAGTGTGATGCCATGTACAATTGATGAATGCATCTATGGACTGTTGTACATTTTGGAAGTTTAATAAATGACTTTTTATGAGTTATATTAAGTGTCATATCTCATTCCATCTCCTTATGATATCTGCCACAGGAGCAGTGGGAAAACCAAGTAGAGTGACTCCACAAAAAGGCCATGCCAAGGAAGTTCACTCACACCAGAATCTGCCCCATGAGATCAACAGAAGGAGCAGACAGGACTACTTTTTCTCATCATGTGGTCCAGGACTGTTGTATAAAAAGGAGGCACCAGGAGATGGCTAGTCAGTCCAGAGTCAATGATAAATCCACCTGGGAACAGATGTAAAGTTTACTTTTTGTGAGACCATGCCTCTAAAAATAAAATAATTGAGAGACACTAGCCAAAGAAGAACCTCTGGATTTATATGTTTTAGGAAGCAAAGATACATTTTTGGTGAAACAGAAAAGGCTGAATATACTGCCCCTTTCATGGAAGTAACGGAATTTTGAAATTTACCTGTGGTATTTGTCATTGCCTGGTGGTATTAAAACAATGAATTTGAATTGAAAATAAAGAGCAAGTAGTCAGTGAACTGCATAACAACCCTTGGGGTTGTGCATTTAAACTTACAGATTATAAATATTACTAAGAGAAGTATGCAAGACAAAATAGGAATGTGTGTGCAAAAAGGCAATATTTAAGTGCCATTTTCTTACATAAGTATTATTTCATTTGGCTTGTAATGTTGTTTTCCTTCCAATTTAAAATTCTAATTGGATAACCTAAGGGTTTTTAGATTAGATTAGATTATATAGAACAGTATTTGTTCCAACGGGGGAATTTGGCTTTTACAGAATCTCTTTAAATAAATAAATAGATAGATAAATATATATATGTACACACACAATATGATCTGAACACACACCAGAATGACTAAAAAGGAAGAAAATTTAAAAAGAAAGAAAAGGTCTGCTTGGCAGTCACAGTCACCGTGAGGCATTATGCAGGTGTTTTGCCATTGCTATAAAGGAGCTCCGGTAGCGATTCTTGACACACTTCTGCTGAATAATTTGATTGGCTGAATGTACTCAGTTGTCAGTGTCTCAGAGAAAGAATGTGCAGCATTGTTCCCTAAGTTTTGTTTTAATTCTGTCCTTTGCTACTACCTCCATGAGGTCCAGAGTGTGTCCTGTAACTGAGCCTGCCCTTTAACCATTTGCCAGGTAGCCTAAGATCTATTGCCGCAGCCATCTGATAATCCTGGCTGGTTTTCAGTTTTTAAAAAATTATCTGCAGACTTTTTGAGGTGAATTTACCTCTAATCCTCACGTCTGTGTACAGACCAACCAAGCTTTTGTGTATAATGTTCTTTCTCCAAATTTTCTAACATTTAGTTTTCTTTTGGCTTTACTAGAATTAAAATAAATATTGTAGGTAACACTCAGCAAATGAGAAGACATTCTTGTATAGTAAACATACCTTTGGAGAACACCTTTACAGCATCATTCTTATCAGATGTGTACACAGTTATAAAATATATAAAAATATAGACAGAACATGTATGAAAGGAACAAAGCAATTTATTCTGCCATTGTTTTACTACAATTTCTCAAATGTCTTCAGAGGACATTAGGACATACAAATTTATTAAATGTCAGTCAGTACTGTGTCACTAGATGGGAAAATTCAAGTTTCCATCCCTTCACAGTCAACCAGCTCTACTAGTCTTACAAATGTATTAACAAATAAGAAGCTGTTTACCTTTTTGACAGGTAATTACTGCAGTCTTCTTGATAAAAGCTTGCATTTCTGGAAATAACCAGACATATTTTTTCACTTGATGATTCGAATGTTATGCTTATTAGTTAGCTTTGTCCTCTATTCACTGTTTACAGTTCAGTAAATCTAAACGTGCATCCATTCACAATGATTCCCAGTGACAAACTGCCTGCTAATTAATCAAATCATGACAGAACCCTTTGAAAAGGGCCATTTAATTGAATGTCTTTGAAACGAGTCACATTTTATCTTTAAAACAGTCACTTTGGCTTACAGGTAATAAGAAAGGCACTTGTTTCAAGTTCCACTTTTGGGAACCCTGGAACAAAGCTTACTACCCTTTCTAAAGAAATTGCATTTTGAATTTATCAAAGCACCACCACACTGTGAAGGTGTCATTCCTTTTCTGTCAAAAACCCAGCACACCATCCTTTGCTCTGCATGAGATCAGTCCCCTATTTCCCATCAGTGGGAATACATTTGCTCACTTGTCACAACCAGATATCTCTTCTAAAAAAGTATCACCTTCTTTCTTATTTAGTACATTTCTGTCTGTTAGTGTCTTTATTATCTGCAGGTTATTAAAAAAAATAGCAATTTAAACCAAGATGTTACTAGGTGTATTTGATATTGCAACAAAAGAAAAATGTGATCTTGCTAGTTTGAAAAGAGTAGTGTTTGTGATCTGTTCAATAAATAAAATGTTTTAAAAAATCACTATAATGTGATGGATTTAAGCTGAATGGCTCTTGATTTAGAGACAACGGAAAGTAAAACATATCCTCTTGTATAAGCAGAAAAAATTATTGAGGTTACTCATTATTTGTAAACACAATTATTTCAGAATGCCATTTAGGGGACACAGAAGTAATTACTTCTCTATTAATTATACAGTATATCTATCACATGTAAGTGTGTATTGTTTGATTTTGATATACTTTATTAATCCCCTAGGGGAAATTGTCTTTTTTGCTTGCCCTTCTGGGGGTCAGAGTGAAGCTTCAACTATTATACAGTGCCAAGGAGCAATTTTCTTATTCAACGGCCCAACGGAGTAGAATCCTTTCTGGCAGTAATAAGATTTGAACCGGCAACCTTCCTGATACCAACACAGATCCTTAGCCGCAGAGCCACCACTCCATCCTATTAGAAGCCACCACTCTGCCCCATCGGTTCCATCACTCCGCTTATTATTTATTTATCACTTATTATTTAAATATTGTTTATTTGTATGTTTTTTATTTATTCATTATCATCCATATATAATTTCATTGATGTTTTACCGTGATTGTAATTACCTCTTTGACATATTGTAAAGCACTTTGAGCTACATCTTGTGTGTGAAAATGTTCTGTTGTTGTTGTTATTTTATCTTACGCTAGCATAATTTTTCACTCCATGGAAGAGCCTACTGTAAAATGGTGCCAAACTGGCCAGAGGTACATAAATACAAAACTTAGGAAAAAAAATACCTAATGATGGAGACATTCACATCGGCAGCAAATTAATACCTCTGCAAGGCAGTGTGGGTAGCCAGAAATTTAGATGTTAAGAAAAAGAATGTAGTTGTTAATTATGGGTGATACTGGCAAGTTTCACTTCACATACAGTTTTTCAGAACAGACACTAATATATTGCAGGTGATTTTCGCAATTGCAAAAAGTACAACTCACTTAAGTTTTTGGGGTGGAAAGCAATTAATATTGCTCTTGTAAAAAGTGGCAAGGTACTGTGACACATTGAGGACCTTCAAAACTTGACTGGATATTATATGTCTCATTTTATAGCAAAGACTTGGCTTAATTGTAACTAGTTGGATTTTGGAAGGAGTATTCAGTGACACAGATCTGTGCAGGCTGATTTTTTTTTCATAAATTAGCCTCCACCTGTAGACCTCTGCTTTGATGCCTTTCATTATTTCATTTTGTTTTTCACAGTTCTGCAGACGTGACCAATTATATTCAAATTAACATATAGTTTATCTTAATATATGCCTTTTGTCGATTTGTTGTTTAGCTATAATTAAGCCTTTAAATTATTATTTTTATTTTAATGTATTTATTTATTTAATGTTTTTGTTATGCTCTGTTTCCCTGTTTCCTAAGAGTACATTTACCTTTGTTCATACCTCATTTGCACTCTGTTTGGTTTACATTTAAGCAGTGTTAGCAGCATTTAAGCAGGACTAACACTACTAGAAGGGTTATTTCCTCACACATATTTTATGAGCCCTCTAGCCACACACCTGAGCTAGCAGCCAAGACCATCTGCTTTCTGCCCTTAAGTTTCCAGCCTTTCATATGTCTGCTACTAGCTTCCTTAAAAAAAGCAAAAAAATCAAACAAATAATGTATGTCATAAAACTGAAATATAAACCTTTCATCTTCCACAAACAAAAACATCTGAACCTTAGCTCACCCACTTGGAAGTAACCACAGAAGATGCTGCATCTCTCCCTCTCTTTCTCTCTCTCTCCCAGCCCTCCCTTTTGTCACTGCAGCTGCTCCTTGCACACCTCTCCTACTGTTGTGCAACTACTAAGGATGATTAGCTTTATACTTTTCCTACCGTTCATCTTTCTACTTTCCAGCAGTGACAGTGCAGTTGCTAGTCAAACCTAGGCTGACTTGCCTTAAAGCTAAATTCAGTAAGACGCAAGATCAGGAGGCTACAGACTGCATGCTGGTCCTGCCTCAAAGTGACTCTGATCAGCAGTGCTATACTACTCCAAATGACAAAGAGAAAGAGAGAGAGATAGAGAGAGAGAGAGAGAAAGAGAGAGAAGGAATGAAAAATTATTTTGTGCAGTTTTTAATGTGGAACATTATTGTAGGTTAAATTTCCCATGTACTCTCAGTACTATTTGAAGAAAAACAAAAATGGACATTTTACACAGAATGAGCCAAAACAAAGCAAAGGTTCAGTCTGAGATAACTGCCCATAAAAAGTAGCTTAATGAGAAAACCTAACCTGCAATCAAATAGAATTTTACTGAGGTGAGATACCTAAATGTTAGCTGCTGTTTCATTAAGATAATTTAACAAAACTTTTTTCCAAATCAAAGAGACAATGGGCCCAAACCTATTCCTTCTACATCTGGAACATGGAAGAAAACAACTAATTGCAGATGGAATACTAGTCCATCACATGGTCTACTCCTTCACATATCCAGACTGAGCCAAATCACAGTCAAAAATTGCCCTAACCTGCACAAACATGAGATACAAGAATGTACATGAGAAGAATGTACGTGGTATACATGGACAACAACTGAACGTTCAATTGAAACCTATTGGTTGGGTGGCCATTTAGGAGTTCTGTTCTTTTTGTCATTATTATAGTTATTCAATTTTCGAAAATGTCTGGTTTCTTTGTTGAATTTTTTTCAATACAAATTTGACCACAAAAAGAGAAAGCCATGACTCAGGGTCTATGGAAAACTAACCATTGCCCTACCTTGCCATCCCTATAATATCTGTTACTAATAATTTGAACAGAAAAAACATTTCTGTTTTTAATGCTCTTTGCCTTTGGAGCACCTTGTAGTTCATAACCAAGGATGGACTAGGTCAGATGTGGACACAGCAGCATGCTTAAGCTTCTAAAGTGGAAGACTAGGGCAAATGTTGTGTATTTATATGTACAGTAACGAGTTAAATTTATTTTGATCTTTAATTGACATTCCTGTTGTTGGTAATTTCCAGTAGAATGTTAGTGGGTGGGATTTTAGAGGGGAAAAGGAAGTTCTTCAAAAAGGTATTTTGTTCTGTTACTGAGAAACTGACAGGATTTTACAGTTATTAAAAACTAGTCAAGGATCATTTATCAACATCTGTGTAATCAATCGATATTATAGCAAGCGAGTACCATCAAACAAGTCTGAGGTGCAAAAGTGAAATGTGTATATTCATTCACAACAAAAAGGAAAACAGTGTTGAGAAGAGTGGTGCAATGAACTTTCTTCACTAAATAATTATCCCTAAAAACAATAGTGTGGAACATAAATATCAATTAATAAGTTCAATTAAATAAAGAACTACTGAACAGGACTGAGATACCGACAAACATGGTCCCCTTTCTGACTCTTTTACCTAGCCACCTTTGACACTACCATCTGGCATTCACAGAGCCCAGCTCTCTCTTTCTGTCACCTCCTTCAGTCACCGCAGGAATCCCCTGAAGCATTAATCACCCCTGCTTATCTCTTTCAACAGGTTGATCTGCTCTGGGGTAACACTCCATTCGTTTCACCATGGGGTACCTTCAATCAGCTCACTTTCTTTCTCTTGCATTGGAATGCCTTCATAATTCTTCTCTTTCTCTCTCTCTCTGTCTCTCTCTCTTTACCCTCATTTTCCTTCCTCCTTTTTTCCCTTCTCCCTTCACTGACCTAATCAGACCTTTTATATACTTGTGAGTATAGTTGCTTCCCTTGATGATCCATGAAGCACTAATGATGGATGGCTGCGCCAATCGTTCTCACACACGTGAATGAGTAATCAGTGAATTCCCCCATTGCCTATGCTCCAGGAATCCGAGCCGCACTATTTATAAAAATCTGCACTATCCCAATCCTCCACAGACCCATGACAGGCCATGGCATACTGTTATGCTGGTTGCTCTTATTTTACCTACATTAATAATGTCATTGTGGTTTTATATACAATAAAAAGCCTAAGGATATAGTGCATTTAAAAGTTTGTAAATTTACTCAGGATATAGTTAACTAGTGTTGATTTAAAACTCTTCATTTACAAAATTTACAAGTGTCCTAATAGATTTGTATACATGTAGGAATTTATTGTTTTTAACACTAAAGTTGTAAAACGTTTATGCTTTCATGTTCTCAAGAATGACGATGTAACTACCACATATATTTCACTGTTTAAAAAACTTGCTTTGGACAATAAGGCTGTTATCAGTTAATAAAAGATGAATGTTTTTTTCAACAAGGCTACTATTACCAGATGATGTTTATTAAATGACAGCATATTTGAATGTTTACAAAAAGATTAATATTCACAACAGTTTAACTTTTATTGTAGTAATTTTAGCTTGGTACTTCATTGTAAAAAATATAATTTGTTACTGATTGTGCAAACTTAAATGTGATATAATGAAAATATAAGGTATTAGATGTGAACCCAGCAAGAGTTTTTCACTGCAACAATGTCTTCAATATCGCACTACTGTATCTACAATCGAGTTTCACCCAGTGTCCAAAATGTGGCCAGAGAAGCCAGCTTAAAAAGCAACTGGCTATGCCAGTTAGGAACTCATTCAACTTACAACAAATACTGAAAAAAGCAAATGCAAAGCAAAAACTATTACAAGAAAAGTTCTATTCCTTTCAGAAAAGTTCTATTCCTTCCTCCAACAATAAGGTAAAAACATCTCACATCATTATATATTTTCAGTTAATATGTTAAACTAAACAAAAAAAATTTTTTTATACAACCAAGGGGTTCTTTCTGTTATAAAAACACCCACTCACCCAACAGAAATTTGGTTGTACTAATGTCAGGTAAAATTAATAAAAAAAAGATCCATCACACCTAAATTAGCAAGAATGATCTGCAGTGTGTAGTTAAAAGGATTTGCATTACATAAAAAGATCCATCTTTATTGTAAGACCTTTCAATGAAGTTTCTTTCAGCTATAATGTGGGACTCAAACATACATTTATACAATGTAGGAGTAAAAATGAAATAAAAATAAATGCTCGCTGCTAACTCAAGGTGGGCCTGCTCAGTGCCTTGTGGAAAGGGATGCAAGAAATACATTATTAACAAATGTTATATATATAAATACATTTTATTTGAAAAACAAAACACTACAACAGCTTACAGCTCAATCAGAGAAATAAGAACATAACAGATTCATAAAATGACAGATATACTTCAAAATCAATCCAATAAAAACAAAATTAGAAATAATATGGAAATCAACAATCAGCACAAACCCCGAACCCCACCCACCCTTAATAAAAAACAGATCAAAACAAGCTGAGAGCCCCATCTAGCTTAGTTTATCCATCCATCCATCCATCCATCTTCCTAACTTGCTTATCCAGAGCTGGATCACAGGGCTGCTAGAACCTATTGACTAAACAGTTAATAGCATTAAAGAGTTAATCACAGGGCCGGTGTGCTTATTTTGTAATTATATTGTGGAATTCTTGCCTTGCTTTTGAAAAATTTTGAACTGATCCTCTTAAAAAGAATTTGATTTTTTCCAATTTAAAATAATATAGAACATTGCTTTCCCACTGAGTTATAGAAGGTATATTTCCAGTTGAGCAAAATAAGTCAATGTGCTACGAATACGGTATAGTATAATAAAAGTATTTTCTAATTACACACTTTAATCCCATTTGATAGTATACCAAATGTCACCATTAATGTATTAAGCATGCTTTTATATCTAAGACTATCTGAAAATGGTAAGATTTTTGCTTAAGGCATTTCCAAAACATATGGCCAAGTGATGCTGGTGCTAGGTGACAGTGATCACAGGTAGGATCTTGTATGGATATGTGTTAGATAATTTTAATGAGATCTGCGATATGAGACCATTAAAAGATTTTTAGTTGAATTATGGCATGTTGGCACTTACTAAACTGGAATGTATTCTATGAAAGGCCGGATTCCTTTCCTTTTCTGAGATTTTAATTGAAAAGTCCCTTTCCCGTTGTTTCATAGGATTATTAAAGAGTAAATTGCTTCTTCATCCAGAATAGCTAGTGTCTTCTCAGATATAAATAAGGAAGAGAGGTAAAGAGTATTGGGTAGGCTGCTTCTAACAAAGTTTATATAATTTGTAGTTTGGAAATAAGTGTGAATCTGGGAAATTAAATTTGGAATATAATTGTTTAAAAGATGTAAATGTAGAATGAGTGTCTCACTTCCATGCAATTTCTATTAGTTAAATATTGATTAGCTAACAGAAATCTGAAAAAGGTGATTTTTATGTATAGTAGCAACACATAAGAGCTTTTCTGCCGAAGAATTCTTCTACGTTGCTACCATATTTTTATTAATTGGTGGGCGACTGGTTACTGGTAAATTGATAATAAGTAGTGTTGAAGCACAGAGCAGAGCTTGCAAAACTAGATTGAAGAAGATATAGAATTTATTTTCTATTGAAAACCATACTGGTGTATATTCATGAATTTCTGGCAATTTCAAATTTTTTTTTTGTTTGAATATTTGTAGCCCAGTAGTAAAACTAAAAATTGGATAGTGCCATGTTGCTGTGTGGTTTGGATGTGTGTAGGGTCTCCTATTTGCTGTGTGGCTATTTTAAATTCCAGATAAATAATGTTACAATTGACTCTAACTTCTTGAGTAAAAATGTGTTTATGTATATAGGAATGCTCTGGAACATACATAGCAGATTTGGGAGGATAACAAATTATATTTGATAAAAAAAGGACGCCTCTATCAAAAATTACTGCAGAGTTTTAAATCTACTGCATTATTTCATTCATCCATCTATACATTTCTGAAATAGTAGAAGCATTAAAAAGAAAACAGAAGAAAATCTGAATATTCTAAATATAGAAAAAGCAGAGTTTGAAAGTGTAATTGTTTGTCAATATTAAAGAAAAGTAAATAGTACCACCTGCGGTGGGCTGGCACCCTGCCCGGGGTTTGTTTCCTGCCTTGCGCCCTGTGTTGGCTGGGATTGGCTCCAGCAGACCCCCGTGACCCTGTAGTTAGGATATAGTGGTTTGGATAATGGATGGATGGATGGAAATAGTACCACATAACAGAGAAGTGAATTTTTGTTGATACCTGTGAAAGAAAACTTGCTAATTGGTGATGAAATTAATTTTTCATCAAGAAGTATGAAGCTTTATTTGATATATATAATGTTAACAAGCAGAGGCAAACCACAAAGTTACACAAGTATGTACATTACCATTTTACATTTTAAATAAGGTTTTGTAAACAGGAAGATATTTAATCTTTTGAATTAAAATTAAGCCAAAACCTTACAACAATGTTTCATCATAAAAAGAATGTTCCAAATGTAATCAATGATTACTTGATGTATAGGATCCTTTTTAACTACAGTATATTCTAAATTGATTCATCAAGACCCTCTTCATCATAGTGTAATCTAGTTTAGTCTTGCAATCTGATCTACTGTTACTATGGTAACCAACTGAAAGCTTTAAACCCTTTTAGCAGCCTACACTTTAAAGCCTTGAAATTGCTAGGCATGTTTTGATTTGCTGTAAGGGGAAGCAATTTCACATTTTTTTTTGTTTTTCCCCATTATAATCAATAAAATGTATTCCTATTAGTATTTGATGTGTTTATTTATTTTTTAATTATATTATGAATTCATTTGGGGTATTCTTTTAAATTTTCCCAGTCAATTTGTGCTCTCTTAAAATAGTAAAATAGTGTTGCTCTGTGAAATTATGGGGTCCCCGTCTGCACCACAAATTTTTTTTTTTTTTTAATATTTCCAGTGTACGGTGCTTCCTCTGCTTGCACATAATGAAACGTTGGTTTAAATGTTAATCTGAACTGTCCTAATATTGCCTCTTGCCAGGCAGATACCCTCTCACAATGCCCTGTTAAGTACTGAGTGTGATTACTAAGTGTGATTTACCACGTCTCACATTTGCATTTATATGTGCATTTTGCGTACTACTTGACTTAATTTTTGTTTTTAGTAGTACATTTTATCATTGATCATTTTGCAAATAAAAAAGAAATAGATATTTTTTATATAAGATAAGTCTGAATGTGTGAAGAATAATGAAACGTTGAAACATTCAAATATCTACCATAAACATAGAAGCTGTGGGCAACATGTTATCCATCCATCCATCCATCCATCCATCCATTTTTAATCCACTGAATCCGAACACAGGGTCACGGGGGTCTGCTGGAGCCAATCCCAGCCAACACAGGGCACAAGGCAGGAAACAATCCTGGACAGGGTGCCAACCCACCGCAGGACACACACAAACACACCCACACACCAAGCACACACTAGGGCCAATTTACAATCGCCAATCCACCTAACCTGCATATCTTTGGACTGTGGGAGGAAACCGGAGCGCCCGGAGGAAACCCACGCAGACACGGGGAGAACATGCAAACTCCACGCAGGGAGGACCCAGGAAGCGAACCCAGGTCCCCAGATCACCCAACTGCAAGGCAGCAGTGCTACCCACTGCGCCACCGTGCCGCCCAACATGTTATCACAATACTTAATAATGATGCCTCATAGTTACAATGTCATGGGTTCCAAATACAACATTTATTTATATAGCATATTTTCATACAAATGATGTAGCTCAAAGTGCTTTACAAGTTTATAAGTTTATAAAAACAAGAAATATAAATTTAAAATAAGATTAGGCAATACTAAATAACAAAGAATAAAGTAAGGTTTGATTGCGGGGAGGACAGAAAAAACAAAAATAAAAATTCCAGAGGGCTGGGGAAAAAGAAACAAAATCTTGCAGGGGTTCCAAGGCCACGAGACCACCCAGCCCCCACTGGGCATTCTACCTAATGTAAATTATCCAAATGAGTCCTCATGGTTTTCAGGATTCACGTGAAAGAATTAGATGATTATGGTCATGTGAACATCTGACCTTCAATCCATCAATATAAGGACTGCATGGTGCTTTGATTAGGTGGTGGTGGCGCAAATCGCCACTACAGAAAAATCGGAAAAAGAACAGCAGTGAAAGTAAGGATTAGTACAGATTGCGGAGCTATGATAAAAATTATATTCAATATTTCAGGGTTACACTAAAATGTAGCTATGAGAAAGCCATGTTAAAACAAAGGGTTTTTAGCAGTTTTTTAAAGTGATCTATGTTATTAGGCTGGCAAATTTGTATCGGTAAGCTATTCCAGATTTCAGGGTCATAACAGCAGAAGGCTGCCTCACTGTTTCTTTTAAGTTTAGCACTTGGAATTATAAGCAGACCCTCATTTGAAGATCTAAGGTTATGATTTGGAGTGTAAAGTGACAGGCATTCCGAAGTATAGGATGAAGTGAGATTATTTAATGCTTTGTAAACCATAAGCAGTACAAACTCTGACCCCTCACCTTGGACTGGATTAAGGAAGTTTGAGAATGCTATGTTATGCCACTGTAGCCTGACAATTATGGAAAAAATCAAATATTTATCACACTACTGCAGCAGAACTGCTGTAGTATACAACACAATATGCACAAATTATGTAAAAGAAAGGAATGGATGAAATTATATCACATTGGTGACCAGAGGTTTCTGGTTGCTTTCAGATTTTTCCAGGGATGCAGCTCTCTGTGCCTTGGACACTACCACATTTATTGGCAGCAAATTAGCATTGTTTTAGGTTTTTTTTTAACTAATGGGATTTGACAATCTTTGATGAACTATTCCATGATCACATCAATGGTTCACAGTTCAAACCCACCATTAATGTAACTACAGATGAGCGAGCACGATTTTAGGGAGATGGCAACTTCAAGTGGAACTTCAGAAATCAAAGAAAATTCAGCTCATACATCGGTTTATAAACCTTTATAAGTCATTCACTTGAAGAAAAAAATAAGATGAAAGAGGTTGGACTGGACTGACATGAGCTAAGAATTCAGCAGCAGTCCAGTGTTTGAGGATGAGCTTACACACTGACTTTTTCCCACACAAGCTCCATAGATGGTCGAGACCTGTCTTAGGAGTATAGGTTTATCTGTAGAAGCTGGCATAAAAGCAACTCCATGATCACCATGTTAGAGCACTTTGGACATGTCTTCTGGCTGCTAAAGTCCTTCTTTCCTCGGTATGAGGTCGCCAATGAGCTTCACAGGGCTCTTGGATAGTGGGCATACAAGTTGCCCCTAAGGCAGAGATGGCTGGGCAAATGGGTGAAAGCTTGGAGATACTGCCAAAGTGCTCATTAAGTGCTGTGTCTGTGAATGCTGATCTTGGAGGTCTTTTTTTTACTGGCTTCTCCAGTAGTCCCGCCCCTTCAAGCAAGTGTATGAGATGCACTGAATACATATTTGTTGTTAGTAAAATAGTGGTATGATTTTGGACGATTTTGGTTATGAAAAGTATGCCACTACAATAATTGTTTGCATTTATATAGCGTTTTTAAACTACTCAAAGCGCTCAGCAATTGCAGGTTAAGGGCCTTGCTTAAGGGCCCAACAGAGCAGAGTCCCTATTGGCATTCACAGGATTTGAACCGGCAACCTTCCGATTGCCAGTGCAGATCCCTAGCCTCAGAGCTACAGAAAAAAGGTTGGGAAATACTGATCTAGACAAAAGTAGGAGGCTAATTTTTTTGGCAGAAATAGTGAAATGACTCAATTTAATTAGAAAGTAATTGAGAAATTTTCTGGCCTGAAGGAAAGCAGAGCATAATACATGTTCAAGGAAATATAGGTTTCCTCATCGTAAAGGCAGAGTAAGATTTAGGTTGGACTTGTTCTGTGGATGTACTAAACGACAGGTTTGGGAGGGGAGTTATGATGTGGGGGCCTGTGGATCTTACAATGTGAACTTGTGCCCAGGTGAGGTAAGCCTGGCAAACTTGTATATGACTGGGTAGACTGGTAGTAAGTGTTGAATACAATTAGGGTGGGAATGACTCTGTAGGAGTGGTAAATGATAAATGTTAAAAAAATCTGAGGACTATTACCTGTATAATGTAGATTTATGGATTACAGTGAAAATGGCCAAGGACAGAATAAGCAGAATAAGATTTGGATTGGACTTATGCTATGGATGTGTTATAGGACAGATGGAAGTCTACGTTATTAGAAGATTACAGAGGTTAGGGTACAGACATTATGGTATGAGTTTTGGCAGAATGGGGAACTAGACAAGTTCGCAGAGGACTGGGCAATTTAGAGACAGCTGTAGTATAAAATTTGGGTTGCAGGTGCACCTGTTCCTTTCCACATCTACTGTATAGGGCAAGTTATAGGGAAGAGTAAGGGGACTGCAGATGTCAAGAACTGAGGTTTTGGAGCACAGCAGAAATGAGAAAGCTGACAACAGATTAGTCAGCATGGGGGAAAGTGTATAATACATTTTAGCCTGGATTTGTCCTATGGGTCTGGTACTGGACAGGCCAAGATGTGCATTGACACTAAGATGAGGACCATGAGAGCATGTGGAATGACCAGATAGATAGAAAGACAGATGTATATCAAAGACACTATGTAATAAATAAGTGCTGCTTCAGTTTGTCCTCCCAAAAACTGCACCCCACCCAAACTTTTTTCACGAGCCGCCACTGCTAAAAAAGCATGGCAGTATAACTTCAGCTTTTATATCAATTCCCAGCCTTTCAATTAAACGTTTCTAAATCTTCCTTCTTACACATAAAGTCATGCATGATTTAGGTTTACTTTCCTTATAGAAAATATTATTGCTTATACAGTATGTGGGGTGTACATTGTAATCTAAAGATTCAGGCTAGTGCTTAGTCAAAGGCAACTTTGCCAAGTTCAGGAGAAGCCAAAAACCACAATTGGTCGAGATCAAGTCAAGACAGAGTTTAAGGAGGATCGAGACCAATGTCAAGACTGAGTACAGATTATAGCAAATATAGGTTTTCTGATCGTAAAGGGAGAATAAGATTTAGGTTGCACTTGTCCTGTGGATGTACTAAAAGACAGAGTCAAGATCGAGTCCTTTTCAAGACAAAGAGACAGTTTCTCAATCAGCATCAGTAAGAGTCCCACTCATGTGCTTCTCAGTAGTCTTTCATCCATTTCTCAAAGATTTATGAAGAAAGTGAAAGAAAACCATACCTCAGAAAACCTTTGCTTCAAGAAGTGTGGTCATCTAAAATTTTGGACAAAGCAGCAGTTTGAGATGAAAATTAAAATATAAAATAACTAGAGTATTAAAAATATGAATTTAGGGGAATTATAGTAGATAAAGTAAACTTGAAATGCACAAGAAATGAAAGTGCAGTGTTTAGATGCAAATCTTACCAATACCAAAAAGAAGGAAAAAAACAATGATGCATGTGAATAAATTGTTGATGGCAACACTGGGGAAAAATTTTAGATTAGTCATTTTGACAGAACGAGTGGAGCCATGCAATGGGTGACACCTCAGCACCACACTAGTTCACATGGAGTGGAACAGTGTGAGGTTTTTTTATGGTGGCTGGAGTGCCAATCCTGCCACCAGCCCCCAGGTTTTCCCTGCAGGTTGGAGGGCCTACATACAGGGCTGGATGTAGATTAACGTCATACCTAGGATGGAGCAATTGCAGGTTAAGGACCTTGCTCAAGGGCCCAACGAAGTAGAGTCACTTTTGACGTTTACAGGATTCGAACCAGCAACGTTCCGATTGCCAGTGCAAAATTCCTAGCCTCAGAGCCACCACTCCGCACAGAGTGCAACTTAGTCCTCACCAAAATGTTCATTTATTTTTATTTAGAAATGGAGTCAAGAGATGATAAATACACCAAAAGGAAAATTAGCCAAAAATCATATTCATCAAGGTTAAATTCATAAAAATAAGTAATTTGAACCAGACTTTATTATTATGTCTGTAAATTAGAAAGTAGAATGGCCATATCAGGGCTTTATATCTCTTAAAAGCATCCCTGCAGAATCTTATGTTTTAAACTGCATATTATTTTTCTGATTAAGTATACATAAGAACACATTATTTTGTTATCTACTACTGTGAAGTACCTTTTACGTAAAATACTTAATACTCCTCAATCACTTATATTAATCATTGCTTTCTTATGAGTACAATATAATGCCCAAATGAACCAGCTTGATAGTGTATTTAGGAAACATCTTTGTCTAATAAACTGGAAACTGAAATTTTAATTTTGTGGTAATCTTCATAACACCCAATCATTGTTTTTGAACTAATTTAGTCTAGTATTCATCCTCAAAGTACAGACTGATGGAAGAAGCCACCAAAATCTTTTACTTTTCTAACAATTGATTCTGGAACCAGTTTGCAGAAGGCAGAAATGCATACCAGTAAAAAAATATATACCTGGCTCAAGGCAGGAAGCAAACATCAAAGCTTCACTTCACTTCACAGTCACTTCTGACTGTCTTCCCATGAGGACTAAAGCTAATTATCTTGTGTCAAGGTAGAAAATGTGCTACAATTGTACAACACATTCTTTCTCAATATTAGCTCAAGTAAAATCAATCAGTCTTATAAAGTAAGGAATTAAGAACTAAACTTTCTTTGTAGAGAACACAGTTCACAACTTCACAAATAAGTAAAGTACCTGTTATTTCACTAAGCCATCTTTAACTCTTGATGGATCCTCTGGGCATATTTCCATTTGCAGATCTGTCTCGAATTTACAGGTATTCCTTACATAAGGGTAATGTGACCTTAGAAAGCTTAAACTGTAATGCTTTTTTAGATACTTTCATTCCTGTCTTCTTTTAAAGAGAATTGGTAGATTGTATGATTTCTAATAAAAACAAATTAATAATTATGAAAAAATTAAAACATACATTTACAAAAATATGATAGATTCATAAATTAGAGCCTACAATGAGGTGTTTCTCTTTCAAAACATAATCATGTGGATCTCCTAACACCAAACATTACTAAATCCTTCCACTTCTGTCCCACATATCTAGATTGACAAAAAATGACAAATCATTTGAAACAAATAAAGGGAATTTTAGATGAACATACAGGTAGGAGAGTGACAATATATGTCATAAATTGTAATTATTTAAAAATTTACTTGGTTTTTATTTTGATTAAACAGCATTAATGTCTTCTTCATTGGCTATGATTTTATAGTTACTAATTTTACTTAATGTATTACGTTTGATGTGTTTGTTACTTCATTCCCACTTGTTTTAGCAGCAAAATTATTTAAATACGCTGCTCTGTACCAAAGCGCAGTTGCCAAAACCACCAGCTTCCACATTAAAGGTGGTTCTGCTGATAATAACCTTGATCAGTTACCTCTATGAAAGTGATAAAGCTACATATTTAAGTCAGTTTAATACAGAAACCATCCTACACAATCTTGCACAGTCACCTTTCTCCCTCCTTCTGTTCAGTCTCACAGTACAGAGCTATTCGTACTCACACCAGATTCAGAAACACTTTTTATCCTCGGGTCATTAGGTTACTCAACAGCCACACATTTTAGTAGCTACATGAATGAAACTTGTGTGTGTGTTCCCTATATCTTTTGTCCAATTTCTATTTAACCTATGGCACTGCAGGTCTTGTCTGTTTTTTGTATTATACAATGATAACTTATCTGTGAAGGACATACAAGTAATATTCTCATTATTTTCTGTATACATGACAATAAACATCAACATGAACCATTTTTTACTGTAGATAAGGTCCTGCAATTGAGAATATTTAGGTGAAAAACAAATGTATAATTGTAATGTAAAATAATTCAAACTGAAAAGGTTTGAAAGAAAATATTCAAAGGTTTAGTTTCATACTGTAAGTAAAAAATCCTATATTATGTTGTGGAAACACAATTACAGCAGCAAGTCTTCTCAGCTTAGCACTCTGAATCTTCCATTTGTAAAAGAGATCTCATACCTTTTTAGGAAGATCTGCTGATTTTCCATACCTGTGAGCTCTGTTCTCTGCCTGGGTGACTCCATGACACTGATCCAGCCAAACCCCCTTTGTCAAGTCATTCCTTGTTTGACCTGGCTGTGTGCTTCAGATCGTTCTTTATTTCAGCCTTTACCATCTCAAAAATCAAAACTTTTAATATGGGTGTGTGGACTATTTCATATCACCTTTATCTACTGTATAATGTATGAGCAGACTAAAAGACAAACTGCCAAATGTGGTACGTAATAATGCCAAATAATATATAGATTACATTTTTTGAAGAAACATAATCTATTATATGTTCTGATTTTTGTTTTTTTTTTTTTTGTTTTACATATAGAGGAATTGCCAAACCAGCAGAATTTAAGAAATTTGTTTCACACAGATTTATTCTGAAATAAAATTATTTTAAGAACTTAGGTTATTAAGTAACTTATTAAGTAAGCACTATAGTTAAAACTTATTTAGTAGGTTTTTGAGATAATCTTGCTCATTACAAAGTTAGAAAATGGCAGGGTTAAATATGTTTACCACCATTTGCTAGGTATACACTTAAAACTTAAGAAATCCTTTTTTTAGTTAGAATTCTTGTTTATTTAGTGTGCCATGGATCTTCTAGTGGTCATCCTAATTTAACACAACAATTAAAAACAAAATTGCTGCCTAATTGAAATAACACTGAAGTGCCAATATGATGGCCTTGACAGAATTTGAAAGACAAAAATGCTGCATAATTGTGTATGATGTGTTCCTTTATAATTACATAGTTGAAGTTTTTGATAATAGCTGATCCTCTGGTTCTTTGCTAAAATGGAAATGAAAGAAATGTTATTATTTTTAAAGAATTAAAGAAGTTGCTCCTGTTAGTGTTTTGATTTTCATAAAGAAGCGTTTCATGTGTTGTTAAGGCTTTGCAATGCTTGCTGTCGGTTGTCATTTTCAGAAAATAAAAGTGAACAGCAATTGTTTAGTGAATGGATCAGTAATACCTCTCAGGGCAGCTGTAATATGTGTTGTAATGTGTTGTAATGTTGGCAGCTAGTTCTGTGTCTTTAGGGTTATGTCAGAGTTCTGTATGTCTATCATTTATCTTCTTGTTCTTTGTCTCATTTTGCAAACTTTCTTCAAATGAATTTCGAATAGCCCCACCACTCCATATCCTCATTGTCAAGTTATGGGCAAAGGTAAAAGAAAAGACTGAACTATCAAATGTTAGGCATGCTAATTTGTCTGCTACTGCGTATCCCTCTAGCCTCCAGGCCCGTCTCACAATATGTTTAGTACATTAGGGTCTAAATGGACAAAAATCCTCTTAAGCCATATAATGGAAAGTGTGGATTAATTTACTGCTGAACCAATTTAAATGCAAATGACACAGAAACATCTGTAGGTCTAATAAATAATGAGGCTAGAATTCAAACTAACTGCCACATTTTTTCATACAGAAACTAATTTTAAATGAAAGTAAAATGATATTAAAATCTAGTTTAGAGGTTTTAGTTATTAGTTATTGTGAATATACCTGGTTATCCCAGATTTACAAAAATTACAATTACATATATTTGTTTAAATTTAAATTCTATCAAATTATTTCATTGAACTAAATACTATTTGTATATAATTGTCCTTATCTTTCTAATGAGGCACATGATATGAGTGTCCTCAATAAACTTTGCACAGCAGCGAAAGACTTGTGCAAAAGCCAAAGAAGGGAAGCAATAAAAGGTTTTCTCTTATACAAAATGCAGTATTGTGTTTATCTCCATGCCATACATTTCTTCTGAATGTTACAAAAGAAGGAGAATCCTGTAAGTATAAATTGAATTTGCATTTGAATGAATTATTAGCATTTAACTTCCCTGCAAGGAAATATCCACTTTAATCATGTGTGCCTTTACAGTGGTTACTTTTATATGAATTTCCTTAATGTGAACTTAATTACCTGAGCATGTCAGAATGGATTATTCATGCTGCCATTCTTCCAAACATTATGCTTATTTAGCTACTTTAGTTCTGTTAAAATGACTTTCTCAAATTATTAGATTTATTCTACATTTGACTTTGTTTCAAAACAGTTTTAGTTCCATTGACTGAAAGACTTAGCAACTGGGGTATCTGTAACATTCACTTTTATTTTGCATAATCAATACCTTTCATGCATTTCTCAGTCTAAATTCTCAAAGCTACCTGTTCTGCTTAGCATGGGTGTTTATTCGATGCTGCCTATTGTCAGTCCTCTTTCTGCCTTTCATTTCTATGTCATGAGTCTCTAAATTGAGACCCAGCCTGTCCTTCACAGTTTTGAATAAAACTGAGTTAAGAATTCGTTTTTTTTTTTTTTTTTGGTAATAGTTTTTCTTACTGTGAAATGCAATCTTGCATATTTGGAATAAGAAAAGTATAAAGTTTGACAGGTATGTGTGCCTTATTTAGCCAATTGTTTCCTAAACTGTCATCGATAAATCACTTTTCTTTATTATCTTAGATGTCAATGTTTTTATTATCAACGGAGCTTACATCATTTCTCCACTTAACCTCCACATCACTTGCAAACATATTAAATAAGTCCAGAGCAGTAAGTTCTCGATAACAAAGATTCAGTAGAAATAGATTTCTCCACAACTGACAAAAGCTATAAAGCTGAAATGTTGTGTCACTGATCTGTTTTTTATTTTTTCACTGTTGTAATAACCTTTCCTTATATGAAATGTTGTTTTCAGATTAAAGTTTGGAATGAAATCTTTTATCGTATCAGATTTCCTTCAAACTTTTATGTATAATACATTAGAGGGAGATTACTGCATTTTAAAATTACGAAAATCTTTTTAGTCTTTAAAGATGTTTTCTTGATTTAGGCAGTGACTCAGTGAAGAAAAGGTTTACATACCAGTCAACACTCATAGAGCTGTGTTGGTCATTACATTTTGTTAACGAATGTCACAGAATTAATTGTAATTGCAATTAGATTTATAGTTATTGTTATTTTTTATATTTCAATTATAGAGTAGTAAAGGCCTTATTAATTCACCAATAACCCTAATTCACCAATAACATATGAAGACACTAAATTATATTCTGTAGTTATAAAACTAAAAGAATGAGTCATGAACATAAGAGCCTTCTAGATTTCCTAAACCATAACGAACTACACAAGAGGAGGATTGTACGAAATAATTAATAATAATAACAACAAACTAAGTAAAAAATTAACATGTCACAATTTCAAAGCATACAATGAGTTATGGCCAACAAAATTCACCTACTTGGCTTTCATAGCAGGAGCCCACATTACAAAAGAAAGATTTGGTAACACTTTAGTTTAGGTACTGCAAAAATGCATCTATTACAGTACTTGTTTACTCATATAATAAGACCTTAACAAAGGCTTCTTTTGGTCTTAATTATGCTTTGTGATGGATGGCCGGCAGCTCATCCTGGAGTTGGGAGGGAGTGTGACGGAGCTGCTGGGAGGAGAAGAGGAGAATTGTGGTGTTGAATTATTGTATGTTTATTATAGTTATTGCCTGTTTATTGTGGTGGAGGTGCTTAGGGGCACTTTACAGAAGAAAATTAAAATATTTCTTAGTGCTTTTAAACCTGTGTCTACATATGTCTGTTGGGTTTCACAGGGCAACAGCGCCTTCAAGCATCCACTTATTGACAGCTTATAAAGTATAAGTAAATAGGTTATTCATTTCTGTGCAGTGTGGCATATTAGTAACCTTTGATATACTGGAAAAGGACTTATGAATATAAGGGATTCATAGATCTCACATTGAAAGATGCAATATCAACAGAAATACAGTATGTCTCAGTTAAGCCACTTCTGACCATTCTGAAGTGAAGTTGTTTTACTAGTCCACATTGCATAGATGAATGACCACTTTACTAGTGCTTTGTAAATATTATTAACATCAAAAGAAGCCTTTTCTAAGGTCTTGTCAAATAAAAGTAAATGGTAATAGATGCATTTTTGCAGTACCTAAACTAAAGTGATAACCAAGCTTTTTATTAAAGACTAGTAGCATAAAATCCTTGTCTGACTTAAATCTTACACTACAACCTTTTCTTTCTATAAAATTCTATGTAGAATTAGTGCTTGTTTGTACTGAGAATGAAACATTCATTCTTCTTAGGAAGTAATGATCGGCATTAGTCTGATTCAGTAAAATATACTGTAATCTAGTTTAGATGGTTGTTTAAATCTTTTACCAAAACATGTTCCAGCAGACTTTATAAGCTCCTAGTGCCTTCACAAATATATACAGTAATCTCTCGCTGTATTGCGCTTCAACTTTTGCGGCTTCACTCTATCACGGATTTTATATGTAAGCATATCTAAATATATAACACAGATTTTTCGCTGCTTCGCGGGTTTCTGCGGACAATGGGTCTTTTTACTTCTGGTACATGCTTCCTCAGTTGGTTTGCCCAGTTGATTTCATACAAGGGACGCTATTGGGGGGATGGCTGAGAAGTTACCCAATCAGAGCACGCCATTAAGTTCCTGTGTGCTGATTGGCTCAGCGACAGAGCGCCGAATTCGATTCCGCTGCGTTAACCAGGAAGTCTCGTCTCGCTCATTCAGCATCAACGTGTTTCGCTGTGTAAAGAGTTAACTTTTGTGCTCTTTTTTGTTTATCTTTGTGCATAGTCAAGCCCTTTGTTATGGCTTCAGGGGCCGTGCCCAAGCGCAAACGGAAGATGCTAACGATTGCCAAAAAAGTAAAAGTTTTGGATATGTTGAAGGCAGGGAACAGCTACACCGCTGTAGGACGCCATTACGGCATCAATGAGTCCATGATTGTTTTTATTTAAAAAAGGAGGAAAAGCATATAAGATCTATGGCCACAGTGTCCTTTAACCAGGGCGCAAAATGAGTTGTAAGTGGATGTAATAAGGCGGTAGTCCGGATGGAATCTGCTTTAGGGATTTGGATTGAAGACTGCCGGAAGAAGAATAACGGCGGTGCTACACAATCGCCTGAACAGGCTCCTTTAGAAGAACTGTAACGCTGTCCTTTGTTGTGCAGTAAAATTAAACTCATCGTTATCGGACAAGTCGTCGTGTCACTGTTTTTGAGTAACCATAATTAATTTTCTACGTACAGTACTTATTACATGTACATAGTTTAGTGTCACTGTACACACACATTTTACTGTATACAATTTTTCTTGCATTGTACGTATTTGTTGCTGGTGGCCTGTCTGTCGTAATGGCTGTAACATATGTGATATCAGAGACGCTCAATATCTTTGACATAATATTTAGGTTTTACTGTATATAAATAGTGTGTTTACATACATACATAATTTCAACAAATCTTACCTAATATCTAAGAGAATACAAAGGGTTTATGCTGTATAATTGTGCGGGAAATGTTTATAATAGTGTGGGAGAGTTTATAAGGGCTTAAAATATATAAAAATAACCATATGATCATATGGTTTTTACTTCGCGGATTTTCATCTTTCGCGGGGGGTTCAGGAATGCAACCCCCGCAATCGAGGAGGGATTACTGTATATGTTACTGGCAATGTATGAAAAGCCGGCATTCTATAGAATACCTAGGCATTGTATATAATGCCCGGCGTTTTTAGGCAATGTATGAAATATGAGAATTATTACACACTTTCCCTAGGCATTGTATATAATACCTAGGCATTCTATAGAATGACAAATGCTATTTAGGCAAAGTATGAAAAAAGGTCCTGATAAGGCTATTATATAAATTGATGTGCATTCCTCAAAAATACAAATGTTATTCTGAAAAAATAATGAGAGTGCCATTAAAAAAAATGTATTCAAAATACGTAAAGAAAAATGAAAGTTGTACAAAACAAAATTTATGCCTTTCTTATTAAGGGAAACAAAATTTTCATATAAAAAATAAGAAATTAAAATTAACCTACTTGTTGCAACATGGTAGGCTTGAATGACATTTTGAATTACATTTCATTACATTTTTCACGCAAAGACATTTCATTTTTTGGCACTTTGTTTTACACATACATTTGACGAATCCTTGGCCGCTTCCACTGATCTGAGCAATTGCAACTGACCGGAGAGGAATTTCATGGTCAGGAATATCTTCAATTCTAAGCAAGTTCTTAGGGCATAAAGTGAATTGTGATCTCGCATATACTTGTTTTAAAATTCCTTCAGAAGTTCCAAGTCGGTAGAAACCATCCTCTGTCACACTCATTACAACTGCCAATATATTGCGCGAATCACCTTGCCCCTTGTCGACGTCAGGAATAGAAACTCGCACAGTAGTTCCCAAAGAAGCAGTGGGAAATTTTTTTTCCGAATTCATTTTCATTTTTTTGGCTTGTATTTCCAGATTGATTTTAGAATTTATTTTACCTTCAATAGCATTTTCAGTTTTGAAACAAAGGGTGCACAAAATATCCATTTCATCATCTTTACTAGCATGGCCACAGAAGGTATGAATTTTTTGACGACACTTTTTGCATGCAAGTGCATCACTCGTTTCCTTTAAACACACACAACAGGTATCAGAAACAGAAATCTCTTCGGTAAGCATGTCTTCATCATGTTGGTTTAATCCCCTATCGACTATAATCTCATCCATGTTTTTTAAAACAGGCTCTTTTTCTTGCATAATCTGATTAGTTTCACCTTTTTCCATTGTTTGGACGCTTTCTATTACTTTTTCTAGCTGCTCCTCTGTATTTATGTCTTTTAAAACATCTTCTGGTAGAAAAGACGTTGTAAGCTCTGCTTTAGGTTTGCAGCCAAAAAGAGCTTCGTATGGTGTTCTTTTGATCCCAGAATGATAAGCTCTATTTTTCATAAATTGAACGAAACGCAGTCCTTCACTCCAGCGGTCAGATTTGTTGTCCTGCATCCAAGTACAGAGCATATTTTCGATATCTTGATTAGCTCTTTCGACACTACCCTGGCTTTGTGAATGGCGAGGCTTCCCATGGACGATCTTCAGTGCTGGCCAAAACTCCTTCAAGCTGGTCACCACATTATTGGCAAATTCCCTACCATTGTCCGACTGTAATATAGATGGCGCTCCAAGCAATGAGAATATGTCCACTAGGTTGTAGACTACTTCTTCAGCTCTTTTTGACGTTAGAGACTTAAGAATCACAAATTTTGTGAGATGATCTTGGTACACCATAATAAATTTGTATTCTCTATCTGGCTGAGACTGAAAGTCAATAAAATCTACCTGACAATGGGAATTAAATTCGGAAAAAATCATAGGTTTCACAACAATGCCCTTTTTAATACCTTTCTGTTTTTTCTGGCAAGGTTCACAAAGGTGGATGTATAGTTCAATATCATGATGTGTAACATTTTTGTATTTGGTTGAAAGTTCTTTCAACATTCTATCACGTCCTCTGTGTCCAATAGCCAAATAAGCTTCATGAAGTTCGTGAAATAACTCTGAGTCTGTGACGTAATACTGTATAGTACTGACGCCTTCTTTAACAGGATAAATGAGTTTACTTTTGTTTTCTACAATCATCACATCATAGCAATTCAGCAACCAATAGTCCCTGGGTTCCTTCTTAGTAGTCATTTTGGCTTTTTGTACATCATTTATTAACTTCTAGTAAGTAGTTTCGGTTAAGAAAATACTGTTTTTTGCAGCATTAACTCGAATTTTGGACAGTTCATCGTCAAATCGTTGTTTCATGTCTATAGACCATGACTCCTTCTCCAACACTACAGCTTGCTCCTCCATTTTCATGGAGCACACTAAAAAACAAATTTTTTGTTGAACAAATTTAAGTAAAATTGCGTATTTTGACACTCCCGAACAAACCGCAAAAGTGCAACTGACAAATTCTAAGCCTGAGGCGCGTGTTAAAAGTCATGTGCCTTGCCACGTGATATTCAAAACGAATCGGAGATGTATTTCATGCTTTGCCGGTTTCTCATTTGGCATTCTATAGAATGCCTAGGAAATGTGTGAAATATGAATCGTTTCATACATTGCCGGCTAGTTTTAGGCATTATATACAATGCCTAGGCATGAATCTGAACACAAGGTCACAGGGGTCTGCAAGAGCCAATCCCAGCCAACACAGAGCGCAAGGCAGGGAACCAATCCCGGGCAGGGTGCCACTGCCAACCCACCGGAGTATATATATTATTGTTTTTTTTAAATATGTGATGTACTTCCCATTGATGACCTCACAATGCTGCGCACATTTACAAACATTTTTGAAATAAAACCAACACATTATATATAATAACAGGAAAGAATGTCCTTATTATGTCACTTCTCTACCCATAATAATCATTAGTGAGATACAAATATTAAAAATATTTATCTTGTGTGTTTAGAGCAGAAAAGGAAAAAACAAGGGAAGTGCAAGGGAAAAACAAGTGCAAGGGAAATTAGAAAAGAAAAGACAAAAGTTAATGCCTTCCCATGCATCTCTTTGTCATAACCATTGCCTTTTCCTCCTTTGGATTTTTGTCCCAACTATCCTCCATATCCATCACTCTTGCACAGTGTTGACTTAATAATAAATCCAATATAATGTCTTTAATGTCACACTTAGGTCTCAAACTTGGCTGCAGTCACTTTAAGTTGTTTGATTATAACATTAGAACATTAGAACAATCTAAACAAGAACAAGCCATTCAGCCCAACAAAGCTCACCAGTCCTATCCATTTATTTCTTCCAAAAAAAATCAAGTTGAGTTTTGAAAGTCTCTAAAGTCTTACTGTCTACCACAGTACTTGGGAGCTAATTCTAAGTGTCTAGCGTTCTTTGGGTAAAGAAAAACTTCCTAATGTTTGCGCAAAATTTATCCTTAACAAGTTTCCAACTGTGTCCACGTGTTTTTGATGAACTCATTTTAAAATAACAGTCTCGATCCACTGTACTGATTCCCTTCATAATTTTAAACACTTCAATCATGTCAACTCTTAATCTTCTTTTGCTTAAACTGTATAGGCTCAGCTCTTTTAATCTTTCCTCATAATTCAACTCCTGTAGCCCTGGAATCAGCCTAGTCACTCTTCTCTGGACCTTTTCTAGCGTTGCTGTGTCCTTTTTGTAACCTGGAGACCAAAACTGCACACAGTATTCCAGATGAGGCCTCACTAGTGCATTATAAAGGTTGAGCATAGATAGATAGATAGATAGATAGATAGATAGATAGATAGATAGATAGATAGATAGATAGATAGATAGATAGATAGATAGATAGATAGATAGATAGATAGATAGATAGATAGATAGATAGATACTTTATTAATCCCAAGGGGAAATTCACATTTTCCAGCAGCAGCATACTGATACAATAAATAATATTAAATTAAAGAATGATAATAATGCAGGTGAAAAAAAGACAGTAACTTTGTATATGTTAAATGTTAATGTTTACCCCCCCCGGGTGGAATTGAAGAGTCGCATAGTTTGGGGGAGGAACGATCTCCTCAATCTGTCAGTGGAGCAGGACAGTGACAGCAGTCTGTTGCTGAAGCTGCTCTTCTGTCTGGAGATGATACTATTTAGTGGATGCAGTGGATTCTCCATAAGTGATAGGAGCCTGCTGAGCGCCCTTCGCTCTGCCACAGATGTTAAACTGTCCAGCTCCATGCCGACAATAGAGCCTGCCTTCCTCACCAGTTTGTCCAGGCGTGAGGCATCTTTCCTCTTAATGCTGCCTCCCCAGCACACCACCGCGTAGAAGAGGGCTCTCGCCACAACTGTCTGATAGAATAACCTCTAATAATAAGAGCATAACCTCCTTGTACTTGTACTAAACACACCGTGCTATATAACCTAACATTCTGTTTGCCTTCTTAATGGCCTCTGAACACTGTCTGGAAGTCGATAGCTTAGAGTCCACTATGACTCCTAAATCCTTCTCATAATGTGTACTCTTGATTTTCTGACTGCCCATTGTGTATTCAAACCTAACATTTTTACTTCCTATGAGCAGTGTTCTCCCCAGAAATTTTTTGCAGCCAGGCATGAAAAAGTAGCCTGGTGGGGCAGGGCGGGGAAACTTGGTGGTGGGGAAAATTAAATGTGCACTATTTTTATTAGTTAATTATCGTTAATTATTTTTCAATACTCAATATGACTTCCTTTTTTAAGGTTTGACACTTGTGCCAGAATATTTTTATTAAATTTAAGAAGTATCCAATTCAGGATCCTGCAACCCTAACAAAAATTTTAAATAACAATTGTTATGACATAAACCATGAGGCACAAGTATTGTTGCTGTCGGGAAGAAAAGTGAAAACAATGAAAACAAGTATGGGAAACCTAATGAAGAAAATTTTAAAAATATTCTTCAAAGCCAACTTGCATATGCAGAATGTGTCTTCAGTTAAATATTTATTCTTCTTTTCTTCCTAGAGGCCCAGTTGACTGCAGCTTTCCCATAATCAAAGTCCCCAGGATCTGGGCCCTCCAAGGATATCACTCATCATACTGACTGTATACATCATAGTGACTGTACTGCAAAGTCATGAGACAGCCATCTAGTGTCACTGGCCATTTTCAGCCTAATCTGGGGAATGTTCAGAATATTTTGAATTTCCGTTAAACCAGCCATCGTAACTGAAGAATTTTGGAAGAAATAGAACAGCTGCCTTAAGATCGTCATTCAGTTTTGTTAAATAAGGTACAGCAGTTGCTGCTTGGGCACTTGTATGGGCCAATTAGCAGTTTACACAGTGGCAGTTGACCAAGCGTCCAGATGTTTTATCTTAAAGCAGTTTTGCCACACCTTTCTGTTTCCATATCATAATTTCAGCTCCATCTGACCCTAGTCCAACCAGATTAGCAGTTTTCAAGCCTAGAGTGGCCATAGTCTCACTCAGTGTGTTGCTTATAGTCTCCGCTTTGCCATCAATCATATTACGGGTAGATACAAAACTAATTCTGACCTCTTTAGTGACCAGGCAAACATACACTATTTAATGTAAATAATTAATTGATTTACAACTGAGATGTCTGTGGTTTCATCACACAGAATACTGAAAAAAATTTCTGCGTGTATATTTTTCAGTATGTTAGATTTTATTTCTGATGCTAAGACATCCAGCAGCTCTTGCATTATTCTTTCAGAGGTGTAATGTGCATTTTTACCAACATTGAGATGTAAAAAGGAAGAACCCATTTCCTTACAGTGTTCCAACAGCTTTTCAAACAAAGTTGTATGTGGAAACTCATTTTTTGCCAACCAATGCATGCATCTTAAAGTTCCCACAAAGGCATCTCTCTGTAAGTTATTTAACACAGAAACAGATCTTTCAATTTGACCGATTCCAGTTTGCTCTAGTACACACTTTCCTAAAAAACGCTAGGTAGAACACTGATGTGCAATACTTTACATTTACTGACATTAAATTTCATCTGCCACAAATCTGCCCAAGCCTGTATGCTATCCAAGTCCTTTTGTAATCATATAACGAATTCCAAATTATCTGCTAATCCACCAATCTTGGTGTCATTTGCAAACTTAACCAGCTTGTTACTTACGGTATACTCCTATCTAAATCATTTATATATACTAAAAATAGCCCCAGCACTGACCCCTGTGGAACACCACTCTTAACATCGCCCAGTTCTGATGAGGTTCCTCACAACATCACCTTCTGCTTCCTGTGTCTGAGCCAATTCTGCATCCATCTAAAAACATCACCTTGAACTCCCACTTCTTTTAGTTTGATGGCCAACCTCTCATGTGGCACCTTATCAAATGCTTTCTGAAAGTCAAGATAAATAATATCATATGCTCCACTTTGATCGTATCCTTTTGTTGCATCCTCATAGAATTCCAGCATGTTAGTATAACATGACCTCCCTCTTCTGAACCCATGCTGACTGTTCAGAATAACTTCTGTCCTTGCCAGGTGTTGCTCAATCTTATCCTTAATAATTTCTTCCCTTAATTTTCCTGTGATGCATGTTAAGCTTACTGGCCTATAGTTGCTTGGATCTGTCTTGTCAACCTTTTTATATAATGGAATGATATTTGCCATAAAAATAAAACATACAAATATGTGTCAAGGGCTTATATATGTACTCAGAGGTACTCAGAAGCCTCCTTAAGAACTCAAGGGTAAATATTATCTGGTCCTGGTTATTTGTTTGATTTCAGCCTATTTAATCTGAGCAGTATGTCTCCCTCTACAATTTCCAAATCCCTTAGTACCTCCTTAGTAGTCCCATTTACTTCTGTGAGGTTATCCACTTGTTCACTTGCTCACACCTCAGAAAAATGTACGTTTAGGGCATCCGGTATTTCATTGTCTGTATCTTTTAATTCCCCTTTACTATTTCTGATGCACTTCACCTTCTCCTTGACTCTTCTTTTACTACTAAAATACTGAAAGAAACTCTTAGGGTCTTCTTTTGTCTTATCTGTTATATTTCTCTCCAACTGTCTTTTAGCCTCCCTGATATCCTTCTTAATGGTTGCCTACATACACTCTACGAATCACTTTGCAGTCATTAGTCTTATATGCCTCATAAAGCAGTTTTTTCCTTTGCAGCTTCTTTTTTAAATCTTTATTAATCCACTGTGGAGTTTTTTTTTTAAATTTCCTATTAATTTCAATTTTAGGTATGTATCTGTCCTGAATTACATGTAAAACATTTTAAACCTGTTCCACTTCTCCTCGACTGTCTGCACACTTTAAAGCTTATGCCATTCTATCCTACTTAGACTTTGTCGCATCTGGTCAAAATTAGCCCTACCAAAGTTCAACTTAACAATTTTAGTCTTTGCATCTGCACTCTTACAAAATACTGAGAATTGTATTATGGTCACTTGACCCTAGTGGTTCAATCACTTCTACACCCTCAATCCTATCTTGATTATTACAAAATACTAAATCCAGACAGGCTTCACCCCGTATTGGTGCTTTAACATGCTGTGTTAAAAAACAATCACTGATTACTTCTAAAAACTCCTGCTCTTGTGCTCCTCCATCTGCAAGGTTATCCAAGTTAATATTTGGATAATTAAAGTCCTCCATGACTATATCTCCCTGTAAACTTGCCTTTTTGATGTTACTAAAAAGATGTGTGTTAAAATTACTGTCTGAATTGGGTGGTCTATAACACACTCCTAAAATAAGACCTCTTTCCCTAATATTTTCCAGACAAAGCCACATGTTCTCACTAAGATGGGGCTCATCATCCAACTGAAGAGTACTTACATTTAAGTTCTGTTTGACATAAACAGCAACCCCACCTCCTTTTCTGTTCTGTCTATCCTTCCTAAAAATGTGTATCCCTCCATGTTACACTCATTCCCATCTTTGTTATTTAGCCAAGTTTCCGTTATTGTTATAATATCATAATTATGCTCTGCTGCATATAGCTCGACTAGCCTACACATACGCCTCCCTAATACATTAGTGCCCCTCCAGTTCAGATGTAACCTGTCATGGCGGAACAGGTCCCATCTGTTCCAAAAGGAATCCCAATGCCCCATAAACCTATACCCTTCTACCCTGCACCAAGATTTGAGCCATGCGTTAACCCTTCTAATCTTCTCATTGTTCCATATGATTTACATATTTATTTCTTAATTTCAAAATCGCAATTAGTACTTTGTCATCATGCAATACTTCCTTTGGTTGGCTTATGTCCAGCTCTGGAATGGAAAATGTTAGCATTAAAAAAAAATAAACACGGGGCAACAAGTATTTCTGTAACCCGTGCTTGCTGTGAAGTGCTGAGAGAGAGCTGAGTTTATCTACTGTATAGTCTGTGTTATGTCTGTGATTCAGAAAGAGCTGTAGAATCTAAACATGTGTAAACAGATTTAATATATTTAATCAGTTTGAAAGCCAGGAACTATTAAAAGTGTAATCTAACATATTTTTATTAGACAAATGAGCATTAATCACCTGCTCCAAAATGACTGACAAGCAGAGGGTCAGGGATTAATATTTAATTAATACTTAATTCAGTATCATGGATACATCATATTTTAGTGTATCTAGAGAGAGATGCATGATTTAAATGTAATAACTGTTAACATTGGGAACTTCTGTGTAGCAAATAATACTGTGACTGATGCAAAGCAGGACAAGTATGGGAGTGAAAGACTTCAGTTATAGTCCTAACTTTCACATGCTTAGAAAGTAATGCACATTGCATACAGACATGCTCCGAAGTTCTAAGATAAAAGGCACAGTAAACTGTCAGAAAGTTAATCAGTAATTTTAAAGTTATAAATACCAAAGACAAAATAAAGATCAATAAATCTTTGGAGTTGTTCATGGAATGTTTTATAGAGGCCTTAGTATGCCATTATGAACTCCTTAATTTAATGGATCTAAGACATTGATACAACAAAATAATTTGAGATTCCAAACAGCTTGCAAAGTTTTACCCCTTTTTTAAATTATTTAGAATGAATCAATGTCTCTGATGTCTCATATGTCTTTTTTCACTCTGCTCAATCTAAATCTGTAAGCTTACTTGAACTTTGTTTGCAATTAGTCATGCAGAACTGTGCCTTAAAGAAGCTGTGGATGCTACAAATGTATGTAATCATGATATAAATATTTATTAAATATTAAAAAAAAAAAACACACTACATTAAGCTTAAGTGGCATAATGATTAAGTTACTAAAATAAAAGACTTATGGAAGTTATTCTTCATTTATGACATTGAGCTTAATTATGTTTATCATTGAATTATTAGTTCATTACGTGGGTATATGTGGTAATTTCATAAAGAATGACTTAGCAAAACAGGTTACAAAAATGGGTGGATGGTTGAATGGGTTGCCATTTTCCAATCATAACAAATAATAAAAAAAAGTCAATATAAAATATGAAATTTTAAAATTGCATGTTGCTTAATCTGCATAATAGTATGTTCAGAGAAAATGATTTTACTGAAAATACATCTGCTTACTTATACTGTATAGTACAGTGTACATTCACTGTGTACTTTATAAATGCTAATATAAGCAAAATACTGCCTGCATGTGATTGTTTAGAGTATACAAAACAAAAACACAAGACAGTCTAAACCATGCATTATATCAAAGGCAAAGGAAAATCAATTTATGTTGTTACAACATCTGCACTCATATTTATTTCTGTAACCAAGTGGTAGTGCTTTCAAAATAATTTCAGCATTGTTTTAATGTTATTTGTTCATAGCTGTACATTTCATATTGTCTTTATTGTCTTTTTTTTTAAAAAATAAAGCCATTTTACCTGAAAAAAACATAATATTTCCATTTCTCCTCTGGTGTTATGGATACACTGAACTGTTTTTTTAAACTTAGCTTAATTAATATTGTTGATGCAGGCTGCCCATGTTAATAGTTTTTCTTTTATTGCAGTTTGTAGTTATTTTTAATGAAAGGAAATAAATACTTTTCATAGAGTCTTACTGATTTATAGTTTGGTTCATTGAACAATTGACTGAATATCATTGCAATTTTAATACACAGCTAATTTAAAATTTATTTTCTGAGATGTCAGGTTTCTCATAGATAATTAGTAATATGACAGTGTTGTTGTCAGGTTTAAAGGGCTGCTTCTGAACTCACAGTTATAATTTAAATTATCTGTATGCACTATCCCAGAAGGTTAATAATTTATACAAAAGTAACTTTTTTACACTGAAAAACATATTGTGAAAATATGAAAGGGCAGCAGTTCACAAGTCATAAAGATAATTTTTAAAACAACTTGAATACTCTGTGAAGAGAGAGTAGATCTTATATGTGTTAATTTTCAAATAAGATAGATGAACTGTCAGCTCCCATAGTGGAGTTACAGCACATCCAGGTACTTTGGCATGTTGTGTATTATGGAGAGCTGGGTTAAACCTGATATGCCTGACTATTTTAATGTTGGACAGGTTTCTTCTAATACGGACAGACAAAGATCTGGGACAAGTTGCAAAAAAAGGCAAGAAAGGCACTGGTCATTTATGTGAATGAGAAATGGTGTAAAATAGAAAATACTATAATTAAAACTAAAATTTGTTATTCATGCATTGAAATATTGGTTGTAGGTATTCACTCACTTTATCTGCCTTTGGAGGTAAATTAAATCATGTTGCTTAATGTTTTATATTCTTACCTCTGCAAATGGGGAATCAGCAATAGAAATGATTTACTCTGTTACTAACACTCCAGTGATGAATCATTCTGATCCTACAGTTATAATATGTGGTGACTTAAAACATGTGACTTTGGAAAGAACAATGACTGATTTCTATCAGTATGTATCATGTTCCACTTGTGGACCTACTAAGACAGACTTTTTATTCAAATGTTAATCATGCCTTTAAGCTACAAAGTCATGCAAAGAGACAAATTTCCCTTGGGATTTAATAAAGTATATCGAAATGTAAACCAACAAGCCCTGGATTACTAAGGAGCTAAAATGTCTCTTGAATGATATCTTCTTAATCTGTAGATAATGAGGCTCTGAAGGGTGTACAACAAGTAAAGGGAAGGAAACTCATAGAGCCGGAACAAAACAAACTAACTCTAATTAACATGAAAAATGTTTGGAATGAAATGGACATAACTACTGGACTCCAGCAATGTAGGGCTTGGGTGCTAGAAGGGAATGTGGACAAAGCTAACACCCTGAACCAATTTTTAAATTGATCTTTCCTCCTACCACCATGTTCTTTTAGTGGCCAGTCCCCCCACCCCATATGTACTACATCAACAGCTCCATGAACAAATTTTAGTCCCACCATTTAAACTGACAAGGCTAATGATGAGTTCAACTCTGACCATTAGTGTGCGATGTCCCTAATTGGACCAAATCTGAAGATGGCTAAGGAGGCTACAGACAGGAAACCAGCAGGACCAGATAAAGTTAGTCTTCGAGTACTTAAGGCATGAGCTGGCCAACTTTGTACTATGCTGTGCTACATCTTCAGTCTGTCACTAAGGCTCCAGAAATTGCTGCTTTTGTGGAAAACATTGTTCCAATTCCAAAGAAGACAGGAAGCTCTTTAGATAATGACTAGAGACCATTGGCTCTTACAGCCTACATGATAATGGCCATTGAGATTCTGGTTCTGAACACTTGTGAAGATCCTCTCGGAACCACTACATTTCTCTGATGTTTTCTGTTTTTTGCCTTTTTTGTTCACTCTGTACACCTCAGACTATAAATATAACATTAGGTCATGTCACTTTCAGAAATTCTAAGATGACTCTGCACTAATAGGGTGTATTGACAAGGGGGATAAGATCGAGTATAGGAGTCAGGTGGATACCTTTGCTTTTTGATGCAATGTGAATTGTCTCCAGCAGACCCCTGTGACCCTGTGTTAGGATATAGCGGGTTGGCCAATGACTTACTGACTGACTGACTAACTGAATTGTCTGCAGCTCAACAATAGCAAAAACAAGGAACTGGTTGTTGATTTTCACCACACCAAAGAGGCTCAATGCCCAGCTACTAATCAGGGAGGGGTTAGAGAGGTGGTGCACTGCAACAGGTCTTTGGGATCCTCATCAATGACAGGCAAGACTGTTCTTGTAATTCAAAAGGACTATATAAGAAAGGGCATTGTGTATTGTTTTTCTGTGCTCCTTCAAAGTTGGAAGTGACATTTTTACTTATACCACAACTTCATGATGCTCAATGCAATTTTGTGTACTGCAATGTACAGGCTCAGTAATAACACTTCCACACACTATTCAGCAGAATTGTTTCAAGAAATATTACAGGGTCTTCCGCTTACCTACAGCAATATGCATTTATAATCCCTTACTTTGACTATGTCTGCTCTCTAACTATTAGGCAAGTCATAAGTTTTTTTCATTTTTGCAATTCTTGTGTTTGGTTGAGAGGGATTATTATTGCTGTTTGTTATAACTCACTTACTGTATTACTTCTTTACTATTAGTACATTTCTGACACTGGTAAGCAAAGGGTGTTATGGAAGCAAACGTTAAAAAGTGTGTCTTCCCTCAATAATCTCATGTGTATTGCGGAAACACATATTTAATCACTGTATGTACTATAAAACTGACTAAATCAACAGTCTGATATAAATTTGTAAAGTGTAATAACTTTAACATACGCAGCATTTGCAAGAAGATGCAGCTCCCCAGGTACTGTAAAGTGGTGTGGGATATTTAACAAAAATTGCTGCATTAATCTATTCCATGAGCAGTCAGTAATATTTGAGATGACAAACTGAAGAAAAAAAGAAAGTGCAAGGGGATTTTTGCAATGTGGTTCATGATTGCAAAAATCTAATATGAAAGATTCAATGCTTAGTCTGTCTTTTATGTAGAGATGTACACATATTGTGCTGGTAACACATTGTCAAACTGATTCTCTCATCACCTAACTGAGGCAATTGATGTGTGATTAGAATTTACTACTATTACATTTTGGGGCATTTAATAGCTTTGCACAGCACATGCCTGAATCATGTTGAGGATTTCCATTGCAATCCACAGTTTTTGCTTTGGAAATAATTGGTCCTCTTTGATGGGTACACAGTCATCAACACATAATAAAATAATATTATCATGTGTAATAAAATAATAAAATCCATGGCAACTGTAGTATTATCATCTAGGTCAGAAGTTAAGGCCCCTCTCTGGGGTCCTTACACTTCAGCTTCTGGTTGTAAAAAGGAAGCAGTAGCAGCAGTAATCTGAGTGGCCAAGGTGTGGATGTGCCAAACAATACGATGCATCTTTCTGTGCAGTGCAGCAGTGGTCCAATATGTTAGCGCTACTCTATTGGCAGGAGATATGCTGATACTATTTCAGGAAAACATTCCTGAAGTTTGTTTTTTGAAAACATAGGAGAGAATGTAAAGTCCTTCAGGATATTGTCATAGCTGGTAACCATACTATACAGTTCGTTCAGTGCTTTATTTGCATTACCGAGTGGTGATATGTAAACCAGCAACCACTAATACAGAAGACAACTATTTAGGCAGATAGTATGGGTTGCCCTTCTATTATAAATTTAGATAGATAGATAGATAGATAGAATAGATAGATAGTAGATAGATAGATAGATAGATAGATAGATAGATAGATAGATAGATAGATAGATAGATAGATAGATAGATAGATAGATAGATAGATAGATACTTTATTGATCCTGAGGGAAATTTAAGTACCAGTAGCCAAGAATTAAACCAACATAAATACAAACATTTAAGTACACACTATACAAATAACAAATACTTTACAGTTAATGCAATCACAAGCTGTTGCATACAATAATTCCAGTGCAACGGGAATTGAGCAAATAATACTATGCTACCAAAGTGACAGGTGGTACATAATATTAAAGTGACAGATACTAAAGTTACATTAATATTAATATATAAAACAAAGTGAAATAAAATAAAGTGACAGCTTAAGCTGACAGGGTAATATGTATAAAGTGACACATTCTGAAAAGGTTATACAGTAGTGACCAAGAAGTGAGATATCAAATGTAGTGCATATCTAATACAGCTAAAATAGCTTATGAGCAGAGAAGTAGCATCAGGCCCTCCACCCTCACCTCTGTTGGGAAAGGTTACAGAGTTCAATGGCTCTGGGGACAAAAAATCTTTTGTATCTGTTCGTATTGCAGTTCTGTGATAACAGCCTACAACTAAACAAACTCCTCTGATTAATTATGGTGGTGTATAATGGGTGATGTTCATTGTCCATAACAGATAGCAGCTGTTCTCTGCAACTGTCACCAGAGAGTCCATTTCTATACCAATCATAGATCCTGCTCATCTGATCAGCTTGTCAGTACATTCAGCATCTCTCTTCTTTAAGCTAACCCAAAACCTCCCCCAGCACACCACAATGTAGAAGAGAGTACTGGCAACCGCAGACTGACAAAACATCTGCAGGAGTTTATTAAATATGTTAAAGGAGCCCAGCCTCCTCAGAAAATAGTGCCTGCTTTGCCCCTTCCTAAACAGAGCCTTTGTGTTCTCTGACCAGTCCAGCATATCACCCAACTGCACTCCAAGATATTTATAGGTTTGGGCCCACTCCACATCAACTCCCTCAATGGAGACAGGTCTCTGTTTGGACCTACGGTAGTCCACAACCATCTCCTTGGTTTTGGAAATGTTCAACAGCAGTTGGTTTGACTTACACCATCCCACAAAGTCATTCACCAGATCCCTGTACTCTTCCTCCTGTCCACCCCTTACACACCCCACACTAGCAGTGTCATCTGAAAACATCTGCATGTAGCATGTCCCTGAGTTGTAACTAAAGTCCAATGTGTACAGGGTGAAGAGCAAAGAGGAAAGAACAGCCCCCAGGGAGCTCCTGTGCAACCGATTACAGTCTGTAATGTGCCTTTACCCAGTCTGACAAACTGAGGTCTACCAGTGAGGTAATCTGTAATCCAGTTCATCAGTTGCGAGTCCACTCCATACCTATACAGCTTGTCCTTCAGTAGGATGGGCCGGATTGTGTTGAAGGTGCTGGAAAACTCAAATAACATGATCCTCACAGTACTACATTCTTTGTCCAGATGTGAGTGGGTCCGGTGGAGAAGGTAGAGAATGGCATCATCCACACCCACCTTTGCAGGCAAACTGCAGGGAGTCTAGTGCATGATTCACCTATGATCTGTGGAGATGAAATAGTAGTCCTCCAGGGTCTTCATAATATGGGATGTTAAGGCCACAGACCTGAAGTCATTGAGTTCACTGGATCTCACTTTCTTGGGAACTGGGAATGAGACACAAGGTCTTACACAGTGTGGGGACCCTCCCCAGTCGAAGGCTCAGGATGAAGATGTGCTGAAGGGGTTCTGCCAGTTCAGCAGCACAGGCCCTTAGAAGTCTTGGACACACCTTCTCCTCTAACCTGGTCAGCAGTTACAGTTACTGTGAGAAACAGGGGGCAGAGAAGCAGGTGATGCATGATCTATGCTAGCTGCTTGGGGGGGGGTGGTGGTGTTTCGCTGTGTTTCGCTCTATCCACCTGGTCCTCTGCTGTATAGCTGCTCATTTGCTTACAGCCTGTGATGGTCTTCATACCATCCTTCACCTCCCTGGTTATTTTGCTGCGACTTGTACTCTACCTTCTTCCTGTTGGACTCCTTAGCTTCTCTTAGTCTAACCATAAGTTCCTTCTGTACACTCCTTAGCTCTGCCTGGAAACTTTCTTCTTCTTGTTAAGAAGGCCCTTAACATCACTGGTAATCCAGGGCGTATTATTAGCAAAGAATCATACAGTTTTAACAGGAACAATAGTGTCTACACAGAGGATGAGATAGTCTGTCATGCAACTTGTAATCCTCTCAATATCCTCTCCATGTGTTTGCTGCAGAACACTCCAGTCAGTTGACTCAGAATAGTCTCTAAGAGTATTTTCAGCTTCAGGAGACCAATTCCTGAAGGAGCACATAGTTGTGGGTTCTCTTTAAACTAGAGGCCTGTACTGTGGTTGTAGGTAACCAAGACTATGATCATATTTACCCAGTTGGGGGGGGATTGGTTTGGTAAGCATCCTTCACATTATGTAGGACAATCAACGTGATGAAAGAAGGAAGTCAGAGTCAAGTCCAGTATAATGTGTTTGAAATTGCCAGAAAAAGCAAAGAAAGCCTCTGGGTGTTGTATCTGGAACCTCAAAATGGTTGCAACTATGACGTCACAATGGATACAGTGGCGGCGCGCTCAGACGCTGCGGCTGTGTGCTCTCCGACTCAGATTGTGTTTTTTTCCACCCTGCCTGGATAAATACACGTATAGCCGGCAGGATATTTTATCTATCAGTTTACGGAGTGAGAGTTGCTCGACCTCCGAGTTTCTCCGCGTCCACAACATTCCGGACGACATCGCACGAACACTGGGCTCTCCGTGGATTACAATCCCAGTTTCGAGGAGCCGGTGGCGGCGCAAAGAACGTAAACAAAAGAGGAGGTGCCGAGGCGGCGTGCTAGTGAGGCTAAGGAAGCAGCCACACAAACCACCGCTTCCAAGCATTTTCTCCTCAAATGTGAGGTCGCTGGCAAACAAACTGGACGAGTGGCAGCTGCGGATTGCAACGGAAAAGATCATCAGGGACTGCTGCATCCTGCTGATCACGGAGACGTGGCTTAATCCACTCATACCGGACACGGTGATCGAGATAGCAGGCTACACAGCACACAGGCAAGACAGGACAGAGCACTCCGGTAAGAAGAGAGGAGGGGGGCTGTGTATGTGAACAATAGCTGGTGCACAAATTCTACCATAGTCATCAGACACTGCTCTCCAGACGTGGAGTTTATGACAATTAAATGCAGACCCATATACCTCCCCTGTGAATTCAATGCTATACTGCTAACTGCTGTGTACATAGCACCAGATGCTAATGCTAACTCGGCTCTGGGGCGTTTGCATGACACCATCAGCAGTAAACAGAGCAAGTATCCTGAGGCTGTTCACATCATTTCTGGGGACTTTAATCATGCAGATCTGAAAGCCGTTCTCCCTCAATTCCATCAACACATAAAGTGTGCAACCAGGGGAGTAAAAACACTGGACAAGTTGTACACAAACATCAGACAGGCCTATAGGGCTAAACCCCTAGCACACCTTGGCCAGTCTGATCATACATCTCTGCTTCTAATCCCTGCATATACTCCCCTCAGGAAACAAGCTCCCATTATGACCAGGACTGTTACCATATGGCCCGAGGAGGCCTCCCAACAGTTGCAGGACTGCTTCCAGAGAACCGATTGGGAGGTTTTCTATCACCAAGACTTGGAGTACCACACTACGGCAGTCCTGGATTACATCAGGTTCTGCACGGACAACGTCACCAGGGACAGACGCATAAGGATTTATCCTAACAGGAAGCCCTGGATGACGAGGGATATCCAGAGTCTGCTGAAAGCTAGGAATACTGCTTTCAGGTCTGGGGATGGGGCTCTTTACAGTGTAGCCAGAGCGAACCTGAAGAGAGGCATCCGAGAGGCCAAGGCAGCATACAGAAGGAGGATAGAAGATCATCTGAGGAGTAACAACACCAGGCAGGTGTGGCAGGGTGTCCAGCACATCACCGGCTACAAATCCAGCAACTCCTTGGCCACTGAGGGAGACGCTTCTCTGGCAGAGGAGCTGAACATCTTCTTTGCCCGCTTTGAGGCGACACCAACAGCAGCTCCATCACAACAGCCTGTTCACAACAGCAATATACTCACAGTGGAAGAGTGTGAGGTGAGGCGGGTGATGAAGAAAGTGAACCCGAGGAAGGCTGCAGGACCCGACGGTGTGGCTGGACGGGTGCTGAAAGACTGTGCAGATCAACTGGCCGGAATCTTCACCAGGATTTTCAACCAGTCCCTGTCCCAGGCCACTGTCCCATCCTGCCTCAAGTCCTCAATCATTGTTCCGCTGCCGAAAAAATCCAACACGAACAGTCTGAATGATTTCTGCCCAGTGGCACTCACATCTGTCATCATGAAGTGTTTTGAGAAACTGGTGCGGAGTCATATCATCGCCTGCCTGCCAGCAGACCTGGACCCATTTCAATTTGCTTACAAAGCAAAGAGATCCATGGAGGATGCTGTGGCCATAGCCCTTCATGCTGCCCTGACCCACCTGGAGCAGCAGGGGAGTTACGCCAGACTGCTCTTTGTAGACTTCAGCTCGGCGTTTAACACCATCCTCCCACAACGACTGGTGTCCAAACTGGCAGATCTGGGACTTCCATCACTCACCTGCAGTTGGATACTGGACTTCCTGTCGGGTCGCTCCCAGAGGGTCAGGCTGGGTCTCCACACATCTACTGCTCTCAGCCTCAACACTGGGACGCCGCAGGGTTGTGTGCTCAGCCCGCTCCTCTGCACCCTCTACACATATGACTGTGTCCCCACTCACCATAGCAACAAGATTATACAGTTTGTGGATGACATGACGGTGGTCGGACTCATCTTGGGCAAGGAGGGTGAGCTAGCATACAGGGACGAGGTGGAGCGACTGTCAGAGTGGTGCACAGTCAATAACCTGCTCCTCAACAACAAAAAAACAAAGGAGCTTGTTATTGACTTTAGGAAAAACAAAACTGACATCCAGCCACTCATCATTGGCGGGGCCTGTGTGGAGAGGGTCCCGGTGTTCAGGTTTCTGGGTATGGAGCTGGAGGATGACCTGACCTGGAGCGCCAACACCAAGGAGCTGCTAAAGAAGGCGCAGCAGAGACTGTATTTTCTGAGAATTCTCAGAAAGAACCACCTCCCAAAAAATCTGCTCCTTGCTTTTTATCATTGTTCCATCGAGAGTGTGCTCACGTACGGACTGTGTGTGTGGTACGGCAGCTGCACTTCCTCAGAAAAGAAAGCGCTCCACAGGGTCGTCAGGATAGCAGAGACAACAATTGATTGTACCCTCCCCACTCTGGAACAAATCTACACCTCCCAAAGCCGCAAAAAAGCAATAGACATTTCACAGGACTCATCACATCCCGGTCATTGCCTCTTCCAGCTTTTGCCATCGGGCAAGAGATACAGAGCTATGAAAACTAGGACAAACTGCCTTAAAAACAGCTTTTATCCGAAAGCAATCATGGCCCTGAACTCAGAATAAAACTGCTCCATATTATTCTTCCAATGTGCAATATAGACCGTAAGTCAACAAGTGCAATTTGTATATTTATTACTATTCGGTTTGTTATTATTTTCTCTCTTCTTGTCTTTTTGTCTTTTTAACTCTTATTCCTCACAGTGAGTCGATTGCACCTTCAATTTCGTTGTTCCTTTGTAAAAGTGACAATGACAATACAGATCTATCTATCTATCTATCTATCTATCTATCTATCTATCTATCTATCTATCTATCTATCTATCTATCTATCTATCTATCTATCTATCTATCTATCTATCTATCTATCTATCTATCTACATGCCGACCCTGCGTCCACCCATGGAGAAACATAAAAAAAAAACTACAATGGTATGAGAAAACTCCCTGGGCATGTAGTATGGACAGACACTGACTACTAACAGTTCAATGTCTCAACAGCAGGTTGTTTCCTTAACTGTTGCATGTCCTGGGCTACATCATCTGATATTAATAAACAGTGCAAGTCTCCCACCTTTGCTTTTGCTACAGCGTTTAGCATCCCTGTTGGCTCTTACGATTGTCCATCCATCCATCCATTGTCTCCCGCTTATCTGAGGTTGGGTCGCGGGGGCAGCAGCTTGAGCAGAGATGCCCAGACTTCCCTCACCCCGGCCACTTCTTCTAGCTCTTCCGGGAGAATCCCAAGGGGTTCCCAGGCCAGTTGAGAGACATAGTCCCTCCAACGTGTCCTGGGTCTTCCCCGGGGCCTCCTCCCGGTTAGACGTGCCCGGAACACCTCACCAGGGAGGCGTCCAGGCGGCATCCTGATCAGATGCCCGAGCCACCTCATCTGACTCCTCTCGATGCGGAGGAGCAGCGGCTCTACTCTGAGCCCCTCCCGGATGACTGAGCTTCTCACCCTATCTTTAAGGGAAAGCCCAGACACCCTGCGGAGGAAACTCATTTCAGCCGCTTGTATTCGCGATCTCGTTCTTTCGGTCACTACCCATAGCTCATGACCATAGGTGAGGGTAGGAACATAGATCGACTGGTAAATTGAGAGCTTCGCCTTGCGGCTCAGCGCCTTTTTCACCACGACAGACCGATGCAGCGCCCGCATTACTGCGGACGCCGCACCGATCCGCCTGTCGATCTCACGCTCCATTCTTCCCTCACTCGTGAACAAGACCCCGAGATACTTGAACTCCTCCACTTGGGGCAGGATCTCGCTACCAACCCTGAGAGGGCACTCCACCCTTTTCCGGCTGAGGACCATGGTCTCGGATTTGGAGGTGCTGATTCTCATCCCAGCCGCTTCACACTCGGCTGCGAACCGATCCAGAGAGAGCTGAAGATCACGGCCTGATGAAGCAAACAGGACAACATCATCTGCAAAAAGCAGTGACCCAATCCTGAGCCCACCAAACCGGACCCCCTCAACGCCCTGGCTGCACCTAGAAATTCTGTCCATAAAAGTTATGAACAGAATCGGTGACAAAGGGCAGCCCTGGCGGAGTCCAACTCTCACTGGAAACGGGTTCGACTTTCTGCCGGCAATGCAGACCAAGCTCTGGCACCGATCGTACAGGGACCAAACAGCCCTTATCAGGGGGGCCGGTACCCCATACTCTCGGAGTACGCCCCACAGGATTCCCCGAGGGACACGGTCGAATGCCTTTTCCAAGTCCACAAAACACATGTAGACTGGTTGGGCAAACTCCCATGCACCCTCCAGGACCCTGCTAAGGGTATAGAGCTGGTCCACTGTTCCGCAACCAGGACGAAAACCACACTGTTCCTCCTGAATCCGAGGCTCGACTATCCGACGGACCCTCCTCTCCAGGACCCCTGAATAGACTTTTCCAGGGAGGCTGAGGAGTGTGATCCCTCTGTAGTTGGAACACACCCTTCGATCCCCCTTCTTAAAGAGGGGGACCACCACCCGGTCTGCCAATCCAGAGGCATTGTCCCTGATGTCCATGCGATGTTGCAGAGGCGTGTCAACCAAGACAGTCCTACAACATCCAGAGCCTTGAGGAACTCCGGGCGTATCTCATCCACCCCCGGGGCCCTGCCACCAAGGAGTTTTTTGACCACCTCGGTGACCTCAGTCCCAGAGATGGGGGAGCCCACCTTTGAGTCCCCAGGCTCTGCTTCCTCATTGGAAGGCATGTTAATGGGATTGAGGAGGTCTTCGAAGTACTCCCCCCACCGACCCACAACGTCCCGAGTCGAGGTCAGCAGCGCACCATCCTCACCATATACAGTGTTGACACTGCACTGCTTCCCCTTCCTGAGACGCCGGATGGTGGACCAGAATCTCCTCGAAGCCGTCCGAAAGTCGTTCTCCATGGCCTCCCCAAACTCCTCCCACGCCTGAGTTTTTGCCTCAGCAACCACCAAAGCCGCATTCCGCTTGGCCTGCTGGTACCTATCAGCTGCCTCTAGGGTCCCACAGGACAAAAGGGTCCTGTAGGTCTCCTTCTTCAGCTTGACGGCATCCTTCACCGCAGGTGTCCACCAACGGGTTCGGGGATTGCCGCCACGACAGGCACCGACCACCTTACGGCCACAGCTCCGGTCAGCTGCCTCAACAATAGAGGCACGGAACATGGCCCATTCGGACTCAATGTCCCTCACCTCCCTCGGGATGTGGTCGAAGTTCTGCCGGAGGTGGGAGTTGAAGCTACTTCTGGCAGGGGGCTCTGCCAGACGTTCCCAGCAGACCCTCACAACACGTTTGGGCCTACCACGCCTGACCAGCATCCTCCCCCACCATCAAAGCCAACTCACCACCAGGTGGTGATCAGTTGACAGCTCCGCCCCTCTCTTCACCCGAGTGTCCAAGACATAACCGCTAACATAACATAAATAGCTTTAACCGCTCTTACGATTGTGAACCCCAGAATGTCTACGCCAGCATCAGGAATGTTGTTGGTTAGAAATGTCTCAATCAGACACAACAAATTGAATTCCCGATACACCCGGTGGTTTTTAAGTAGTGCTATTAGCTTGTCTGTCTTGTTAGCCAGTGAGTTTACATTCCCCATTACCACCAATGGAATAGATGGTTTATATTTCCTGTGTTTGATCACATGCTTCACCTTTACTTTAGTGTCAGACCCGGATCCCCGATACCTGCCCCTCAGTTCTTCCAGAATGAGCTGTGATCCACCAGGGCATCAGGAGTGCGAGTAGCTCTTCCTTTATGTAACCAAAGTTCCTTCCACTTACTTGCATTATCAAAAGATCTATATCCATAGTAAACTTAAACAAAAGCACTGCACACATAGTAGACAAACAGCCGAGAAAAACTATACACTCTAACACTATAAGTTAAGAAGAGAAAGAAAAACATCGTAATGTTGATGGAGCTACTTGTTAGGGGCCTGCCACTCGTATAGGCACTTGTCGATCTATTCAGTAAACATTTATCACTCGCATGAGCTTACTATAATTTTAGTATAAATTTTTTTATAATTTTGCTGCCAATTGACTGTCGGGTTCACTTCAAATGGCAGATATATTGGCATCCTGAAATCTGCATGAGCTAAGGGGTTGCCTTTTATATAAATTAGAGTAAACATGTATTAATCACATTCTAATAAAATTATAAAAAAATTTCCTTTACTGCCAATTGATACATGGGTGTACTTCACATGGCCAGTAAATTGGCAGCTTAAATATCTGCTTCAGGTTAGGTGATTAGAGAATCAGTTTAATAATGTGTTACCAATGGAATATGGCTACATCTCTACATAACAGACAGACACTCATTGGAGGAGAGAAAGAGAAAGGAGAGAGCACTTCCGAGTCTGTATATTGGCTGTGATCATTGTTATATTTGAGTTGGGTGGATTAAAAATCCTTTATTTTGAACCTGGAGTTGTGTTGGGACTTGTGTGTTTGGGGCTTGGGTTGTCAGTGGTGCCCCCTACTGTCCACTGTTATTAGTAAGGACAACCTGCTGAGAGGTTTGACTTTTTCTTGATTCATGTTTTTTAATAGAATGCACAATTTCTTTTACATCACACATTTACACTGTATGGATAAATATTAAAGGTTTTGACTTGATGCCTAGTACATTTTATTATATCTTTTCCAGTAAATTGTTTTTCTGTTTTTTTATTTTTTAATCGATTAAGATGCAATGTAAATAAATAGGCTCTTCCACTAAAATATATAATTTTCTTTTTTTTTATTGCCAACTTACCACTTTCATGCAGTCATTCAACAGTTAAACCTATAATACAGCGTGTGATGAGATTAATACTTTTTACTACAGCATCACTTCAAGCTCATTACTTCTCAATACACTTTGTTCATGTGTTTCATCATATGAAAGAAATTGTATTGACACGATTAAGACATGAGCATATTTATTTTTAAAATATTTTATAATGCATACAAGTATAAAATTGTTCATAAAACTCTTGATGCTTTGCTTGTCATGGACAGTCCATCATGCCAAATTCTTTGACCAAAGAATTGTTACATTATTATTTGAAAATGATGCAAATGTACAAACTGTAATACTTCTTCTTGTCTTAGTTTATACTGAATGTGATAAAGTGCATTATCTTTTAAAGGAAACCAGTCTTATATCATCTTGCTCATGAACCTTAGCCAATAGTACTTTAATTAGGCCCAAGTGAAGTGATTTCAGAGAGCCTTCTTTATTGCTTCCATTAATCTTTTTTCTGGACACCAAATAGCTTTTTGAGATTAAGTTTACTTTCAAATCTTAACTTATTCCCAGAAGACCTAAAGATTTAATATGGGAATTACATCCATTGATACCAATGGTAGTTGTGCTCCATTGCAAGAAATCATAGTATTTAAATTAATTAGTTTGTCTTCCTCTATTACTTTGTTAACAAAACCTATTTAATGTCATTTCATTGAAGTTGGATTTTTTTCCCTTAGACTAAATCTTCACTAAAGGCATGAATGTATGTTCAACTTGTAGCATTTAAATACATTAAATCAACTCACTTTTTTTAATTATCTCATGAAAGAGTTGTGAATTTCCACTTAGACTGAAATGTGTATATTTATCAGTTTTCTAAAACGGTCTAATCCAGTTTTAGGGTTGTGAAATATGGAGAAAAGTTGGAAGTTTTTAGTGCTTAGTTTGAAATATAGCAAACTGAATCTAGTAAAGCACAGTGAAGACTGCAATAAAATGTGATAATACTGTATCTTTACAAAGCATTAAATATTGAATGCCACTGAAGAGATGATGCTATGTGGTGCAGAAGGCGGAGTTCTCAGTAATAGTTGTGTGTTGCTTGTTAATCAGTGTGGTTAGCCAGACTCTGATGATTTTCACTTTGTTTTACAGAGTATTAAAATAATGTCCTTTCCATGTTTTATGTAGCATTGAAAAACTGGCCTTTTGACTATTAAAATAGTGTCTTTATGTGAACTTATTTTGTATAGTTTAAAATGGAAAATAATACATTCTTGTTTAAATTATTATTTTTCTGTACTGTTATTATTATTTAATTACTATTATTATTATTTAAAAAATTATGTGGCTGTGTGCATATCATGACAGAGGAAAAGTTGAGGTACAGTATGTAGTCCTGTAGTGATGTAAACATTCAGAAGAGATAGCATAGGGAAATGTTCAAGGAATGGCTGCTTAAGTCAAAACTTCATATTATCAGAAAATGTAACATCTTTTAATACATAAAGCAACTTTATCAGATTGGGGACTTTATAATTTAGCCTATGATACTGTATATATTCTACATACTGTATAAGAGCCAAACCAAACCCTACTTAGCATTCATTTATTAAATTTTTTAACTCATTTCTCTAATACAGGGTAACAGGAGTGGGAGACTGTACTTCCTCATATCTTTATGTATCATTTTCTTGAATTTATTATTGCAATAAGGAATTTAAATTTTATTAACATCTTTGCAGTATTTTCTCCTATGCACAGAGGCTAATATGTACAAGTAAATACTGGTGCAAGTAAATGCCTGCCTTATTCGTTTAACCATTCATTGCAGTAACATTGAAATATCAATATTTATCCATATTGCTGCATTCCATTTGAAGTGGGAAGTCAGAATTTCTTAGGTTTCTATTGGAATTTTCAACTGGAATGGCCCCTTAAGTCATATTTCCAGCTCTATCCAAATTTATCCAACTTCAGATTATGATGTCAATCCAAAATCACAACGTACATCACAAACTTTATTGTAGTATTATACTGTTCATTTGCATTTCTGTTTGAGTCTCATTAAATCAGTTGTACACACGGTACTGTCCAAACTCTATCTGTGGACATGTTGCTATAATTTTTGGATGTGCAAGATACCACATAATGTGCAATTAATCGACTGCTGTTTATTTTGATGGAGCAAGCACAACAGGTTTTATTGGGCACATCCATAGTGGTTTTCTGAGTGTTTTACTACAACGTGGTCAGCTCAGGTGTGTCGTCATTCCAAGTTCTGACATATGACTTCTGAAGTACCGTGTATACTTGTGGATAAGTTCTCCCGCAGATAAGTCAGGATTTGATTTTACAGTATAATTTCTGGTATTTTATAATGTTGGTCGTATAAGTCAAATGTGGAAAACTCACGCTATTGGTCCAAGAGATTATGATATGCTAACGCCCACTTGAGAGAGTAACCATGGAGCACACAGCCTCTGTTTTTCTATGTGGGTGCAGCAATGCGCTGTACCAGCGTGTGCTCCTAACCTCTCTCTCTCTCTCTCTATTGTGCCTACATGACCACATGGAAATACCCAAACTATTCCGAAGCAACGTTTGCACTGATTTGTGTTTTTTTGTATCTCACACCCTCATACATTTATCGTAAGAGCATCCCTTATCTACGATGGAGCGTTCGATCAGAAGAAAATATGAAGCTGGTTTTAAATTAAACGTTGTTGAAAGAGCGAAAAAAATTGGTAATTGCGCTGCTGCAACAAAATTTGATGTGTCTGAGAAACTGATGCGAGATTGGAGGAGGCAAGAAGATGTAAAAAAAGTAAATTTAAGTGTCACATTTTTGAACAGGTATATAAGTCAGGGTCTGATTTTATGATTGATTTTTTGGGTTTCAAGACCTAACTTATACATGAGTATATACAGTAAATGAAACGAATCAATAGTATGGCAACATTTAGTGTTTGAATCATGTTGTCACAGGTGCTTATCTGACCAGTGAATTGCTTTTCATATTGTTAAGCTTGGGTTGCAGAGTTGCACAGTAGTCAGGAAGACAAGACCAATTTTCCAAGGAACAATACCTTTAATAATGATCAGACAGGCCAGGAACAGACTCTAGGGTTTATACTAAAAGGAGTTTATCTTGAGCACACAAGCACACAGGTTACAACTGGCAAATGTCCATCTCTAGCTCCCCTCTTCAGATTAAACACAAGTCTTCTCCAGCGAGCAGACTCAGCAGCATTTACATTTACTTATTTGGCTAACACCTTTATTCAAGACAACTTACAACATTTAAGGTGCAATTGGTTACATTTCTTTTTGGTTTTACAAATGGACCACAGGCAGGTCAAATGAATTGCTCATGGTCACACAGTGTCAGTAATGTGATTTGAACCCACAACCTCAGGGGTTGAAGTCCAGAGCCTTAACCACTACACCATACTGCCTGCCATACAAGCTGGTGGAGAGCGGACAGAAGAGTAAGCAATTTAGCTGGACAGGGCTCTGTGTTTTAAATGTTCTAAACATTGTGCTAGAAGCACATTACCCAGTAAACCTCCAGCTGATCCCGTAGAAGGCTGGTTAAGAATGTGCTTGTTTCCCATTGTAATACTGTTTAAGAGGGAGTTTTCGAATGGCAGCTGTGTTTCTTTGCCCTTGGTTTACTGTTTAACAGAGAGTCAACTAGCAGCTAACAGAGTATCAGCGTGCAGTTGCTGGCATTACGCAGTAGGAATACGCAGCAGAGGAGCTACCAAACTGTCATTGAGTGAGAAGGATGGAGAATCGGCAGTGACAGTGGTCAAAATAATTATACTAAATGTGGAGTGCCAAATAAAGGCCATTTACAATTTGTCCTAATAATATATTAATTGATTAAAATGATTCCCTTTGGTATCAAGGAGGTAAATTAAAATTTCAGTAAATATGTCAATGAAGTAAAATTAAAGATTAACAAGAATAACTTGCTTTTAGTGCAATTTCTGATTCAAGGTTAAAAATGATGGGCGCAGCAAACATCTTATCAATGAGCTGTTTTTTCAACACCTAAGAAACCTATGGGTAAAATGTTAATGTGTTCCCCTCTAAACCTTTGTGGCATTAGCTACCTTCTCTGTCTGCATCGGCTCATTGTGGGATCAGCTTCTGCCAGCTGTAAACAGACAACCTGCTGCCTTGGGAAATGCCCATAACAAAAGCTTAAATATGCTTCTGTGCAAAAGGGAATCTTGTGCTAGAGAGCAACAGAAAAATAGATATGTAACAGAAATGGGGTGTGGATGCTGGATAGAGCCCAGCTACTGTAAAGGACGCCGTGGTGCACAAGCAGGTAAGACCATAATCAAACAAGGAAAATGAGTTAACTGATCACTAACTCTCAGTGTACATAGTTTTATACTAGCAAGAAAGGACGTCCATCGCAAAAACTTCAAATGCTATAAACTGCAGTACAGCAGCAGATGCAACCAGATGGAGGGAGACCTAGAAAGAAACAAGAAAGTCCACTCTTCCTTAGCGTGTGTTGTTGTGCAAACTTCAGGGCATAGTATTACCCTCTGTTCCTTGAAATTTATAGGATCTTAGAGCAAAATTACTATTTTTGTATGTTGGATTCCAAGGGCTAATTCATCTTGTAACCTTGAGGCTTAAGGTAAAGGCCAGTGAATGTGTTAGTATATTGCATTTTCTGGTTGTTATGTTGCATGAGCTGAAAGCAATAGCTTGTGTGCTGGGTAAATCATGTTAGCTTTTTAAACATTCTCCCCTTAAATGTAATAGAAAAACTAATCATGTAAGAGCTTAAGCTCCCAGCTGTGCTGCAGCTTCAAACTGTGCGTGAGACACATGTAAGGAAACTCTCAGTACATTCAAAGAAATGAAGACATTGAGGAATTTTGTAAACTAGACAAAAATGTACCCATTTAACTAACTAATAGAAATATACAAAATCATTTAAAAGATGGTCCTAAATGAATAATATTTCCTTTGGCAGATTCTTTAGTCAAGAATTAATATTGGGAAATATAAGGACAAACCCCTGAAGCAGTCTATTGCTGACCTCATCCCGTGTAGAGTGCTCCCCTTTTCCATACTCTTTGTCTCTGACCAACTACCCTGCTTTAAATCTAGTATTGTAAGTTACCATTGAAGCCAATGGCTTCTGGTTTCAAAATGATAATGTTTGGCATGGAACCACATTAAACAATTATTGAAAATCTATGTGAATTATGCCTTATGCTTTGTCTGCTGGCAGCACAGTGGCGCAGTGGTAGCGCTGCTGCCTCCAGTAAGGACACCTGGGTTTTGCTTCCCGGGTTCTGCCTGTGTGGACTTTGCATGTTCTCTCCCGTGTCTGTGTGGGTTTCCTCTGGGTGCTCCGGTTTCCTCCCACAGTCCAAAGACATGCAGGTTAGGTGCATTGGTGATCCTAAATTGTCCCTAGTGTGTGCTTGGTGTGTGTGTGTGTGTCCTGTGGTGAACTGGCGCCCTGCCCAGGGATTTGTTCCCGCCTTGCACCCTGTGTTGGCTGGGATTGGCTCCAGCAGACCCCTGTGACCCTGTGTTAGGATATAGCAGGTTGGAAAATGACTGACTGACTGCTTTGTCTGCTAATCTAGACATCTGTTGTGAGTGGTTTGGCATTATCCTCCTCTCATAAACCCATGTAAGGTGGTTCTTATGCCAGCCTTTTTGTTATGCACCTATTAATGATCACTCATTTAGCTTTGTGTCTATTATTTTCCGGAAATTTCAGCCTTAGATATGTTCATGTGGCTGCATTAATATATATACAAAAATGTTTGAAAACCGACATTGCTTTTTAAACAGCTATGCAGTATTTCTACTTGACTCTGCTGTGTTGACTCTGAATGCATTGTATTATTAAAGTATTCACCATTATTAGTAGTTGATCTTTACTTATATGGGAGCTTTAACCTTGTCATACACGTGCACTTGGGAGGCAATCAAAGGGCTCAAATTGGGGCACTGAAACACAAAACCAAGGGTTGAATGCTATTTCTCCTCTCTCTACAGAACATCTGAGGAAAAGACAACATAAACCAATCACTTCCTCCTATTCCTGACCTCACTTCCGCCTGACCCTGACCTCACTTCCAGCCTCGCTAATGACACATCATTACTGGTACCGCCAGATGCCACTTCCTTCCTACAAACACAATCTTCATCTTCCTCTGCTATAAAAGCCTGCTGTGTTCCCTTACAATCAGTCCCAGTTTTTAGAACTCCTAGATCAGTCTCTATAGACTACTCTCTATTCTGGATAATATACGGGGGGGGGGGGGGGGGGGGGGGAGGGGGGATATCCAACTTTTTGATTTTTTGTGTGCTTTATTACAACCTGCATTGACTTTCCTTCTGTTTGTTTTTTTTCTGTTCAAATGTACCCCTTTTTCATTGGCAAAGTCTTCTATGAAAGATGCTATGTAAAGTAAAGTTTGGTTATATGAATTTGTGTGGTCATGGTGGCACACAGATTAGAACTGTTGCTTCCAGGCTCACAACTCAAAAAACCTGGACACTCTTTATTTGGTGATTGTACTCTATAAATGATGTAAACACATTATTTGGTTGTATGGAGTGCTTAACACAGTATTTAGTTTATCAATTTTTTTCTTAATAATAATTTTATAAAGAGAGTTTTTACTTACTGTCATGACTTCACCTGTAGCATATTTTTATTTTATTTAATTATACCGCCAATGCCACTGTCTGTACATTGTAGATCTCTTTTGGTTTAATTTCTAATGATTACATTAGCTGTTTCTAAATTCACAGCTAAATTTTCTTTATTCTTTATCGTAAAAAAAAAAAATTGCTGCTCAAAGATCTAAAACAGAAAAAGGATTAGTGCAACTACCCACTTTACTGGGTAGCAAGGGCTCCATCCATTGGCTTATGCTGTGAATTAAATGTCTTTAACTGACAAGTGTTACTATACTGTAGCTAGGCAAATGTAACTGTTTTTTTTTTTCTCTGCGTGCTTTTCTGTTTTGCAATTTTATGCACAGACCTGCACTGTCAGTAGAAAAATTCAGAGATTTAAAGTTATCTCTCTCTTTCTGATGATTTTCTTCTACTGTTAATTACACCTATAAATGTAAATCATACATTTACTCATTGGAGTCAGTCTTTCAGTTCTTAGGGTCTGTGCCAACCATCTTTATGGTATCCTCTGTTATTTGCTCAGTCTGTCATTAAAGCTCAAGAGAAGGTGCCACTGCTGCGGAAAATATCCTGTATTGTTTCAGTTTCAAAGGCAGCTCTTTATCTAATGACTTCAGAGCAGAGGCTAGTCATGGACTATGGCTGTTTATTTGAAAGACCACCTAAACTCACTGCAGTTTGCCTGTCAGATGAAGATTGAAGTGTAAAATACAATTATCTATTTGTTCCACAAGGCATATTACCATCTAGACAAAGCTCGCAGCACTGTGGTGATTATATTGTTTGATTTCTTTAGTGTCTTCAATATTATCCAGCCATCCTTATTAATTGGTAAACTCAGAGATGAGCAGGTGGATAAGCCTTTAGTCTCATGGATAATGGACTACACCTGTCCACAAGACTGCAGCTCGTGAAGCTCAATGAATGTGGAGGTGGATGTGAGAAACACTATAGCACCACAAGAAACAGTCCTGTCTCCTTTTCTCTTCAATCTAGACTCCTCAGATTATAAATATAACACTAGGTTATGTCATTAGGAAAGATTCTCTGATAATTCTGCATTTATGAGATGTATTGATAAAGATGATGAGATAGCGTATAGGACTCAGGTAGAGAACTTTGTTTCTTGGTGCAAAGAGGAATGTGTTTTCTGACTTCTGCCACAAATACTAGGACTCTGCTCCCTGCATTTCTATAAGTACATGTGGGTCCACATCAATAATAGGCTGTACTGATACATCAATGTATAAGAAAGGACACAGCAAACTCTTTTTTTCTTCGGAGACTAAGAAATAAAGACAAAACTGATGGCCATTACAAACAATGCTGCACATCGTCTTTCTGACACACTAGAATTGAGTACTTTCTGCCATCAAATTATTCAGCAGAAGACTGTAAAGAAACACTACTCAGACTCCTTTATACAAGTGGAGGTACAGCTTCATGATGCCTAAGTGTAACTGAGACTGCTCTTTTATCCAAATTTTTTCTTCTTAGAAATTCTTGCATGTATTTGTTTGTTATAGTATTTACAGTATGTATGTATTTATTTACTTATTTATTGAGCTTCTGTATAAAGCCAAATTTAACCCTTGGGATGTAAACAAATTCTTTCTATATATCTACACTACCATTCAAAAGTTTGGGGTCACCCAGAAATTTTCATGTTTTTGCTAGAAATTGATAGCTGATACCTTTTATTATCAAGATACCATTAAATGCAATTTAAAATATAGCCAATGCATTAGTAGTGTTAAAAATGGATACAAAAATCGTCTTTTCTGTCTTGCAGATGACACTGATGTTTGGCGTATATTTTAAAGAAGTCAATTGAGGACCAGCAAGGCATTCACACTCTTATGGCGTTTTCCTCTTATGCACTTGTCCATCCCAATCTTCCCCTTCTTTTTCTTTCCTGGTTAGATCCAGTTCACCCTCTTCTCTCAAGACAGTAATACTCATATTTGTATGAAATCTCCAGTTTCCTGGCAATATGTCACATGGAATAATTTTGGGAACACTTTACAATAACTTTCTTTTGTAAGTCATTAACAAGTTATTGGTTCATGTACAAGTGTGACAATTCTTTTTCCAGAATGACCGTACAGTGTCACCTGTGTGGGTTAAAATCACATTTTTTTTATCACAAGGGGATAATTCATCACAAATTCACTGAACAGGGACAAACAGTCATTCAATAATGCTATTTAGAAGTGCTGAAAAGGTTATAGAATTCTGCTTAAAGGAAAAGACCTGAATTGTGGCCTGACTAGTGGATCATCTATCGTGACAATGTCCCAAGCCATGATGTGCTCAGTGTTTGTGACTTCCTGGCTAAGAAATCTGTCACAGGTGTCTGGTCACACTTATAGGTAATCTAACTTAGACACCATTAAAATATCCGACTACGCCACCCAGTTTTATTAAGAGACTGGGAACTCCTGAAATTTACCAATAATAGCACACAGGTTTCTTTAAATTGGGCGGTGAGTAAACACACAATGAAAGACACAACAGTAATTTCAGGAAAAGGCAACAGTAATTCTATTGTACGGGACAATATAAGGTACATTAAACAGATAAACAAACATAACAGAACCTAAACATATCAAGAATTAATTTCCTTTTTTTTATAAAAGGAAAATACACAGTCCACACTCTAAAAGTCCGTAAAAACAGGAATTGGAGGATACAACCTTTAGTGGTGCAGAGTCCAGTTTGGGCACTGTGTTACCCCAACACTTAATTGTTCACAGAAGTTGTGTGAAATTGTTGACTCCCTGTCAGCGTCTCTTCGTTGTCCCTTTTTCTTCCACTCTGGGCTCCTTGTGTTGCTGGGACCTAGGCACGCCTCATTCCTCGTCTGTCAGCTTTACTGGGTCCTTTCATGCAGATTCCCTCTCTCACTGAACCCACATCCGGCGTCTCCTTGTGCAGCTGTCTCTTCCTCCCTGGAAGTGTTGCCGCCCTTGTGCCTCACGTTGTGCCAGCCAGGTACCCTTGTCTGCCTGCGAGCCCCTGTTCCCTGTCCGAGTGTCTTGGCAGTGTTTCCTGTGGACTCTCCCCCTTGCCTTCTGCTGGCCAGCAGTTTATATTTACTTCACCCCTCTGTTGTCAGTCCTGGCCAAACAGTCTAATCAATGGCACCTCTAAATTGCCTGGGTTTAACAATTAATAAAAACATAAGTTAACAAAATGTATGGTTACCAAACATTAATAAGTTCAGATATGCTGATTAGAAACCAATATTTCCAAGCCAGGTAAATACAAACATTCTCTAAGGTCAGACTTCAAAGCAGTGATTCCCTTGCAGGACAGCAAATACCACTAATAGGTACAGATATGCTGATTAGAAACCAATATTTCCAAGCCAGGTAAATACAAACATTCTCTAAGGTCAGACTTCAAAGCAGTGATTCCCTTGCAGGACAGCAAATACCACTAATAGGTACAGATATGCTGATTAGAAACCAATATTTCCAAGCCAGGTAAATACAAACATTCTCTAAGGTCAGACTTCAAAGCAGTGATTCCCTTGCAGGATAGCAAATACCATTAATAGGTACAGATAGCCTTTTAACTTCTCACCCCCCAGTCCCCAACAGTGGGTGCCTAATGGAACCACCCAGTGCACAAAAAAAAAATGTAAAAGTGTCCCCCTCTGACAAATCAGTTACCACATTGGATCATCCACCCTACTCACCTGACTTGTGAACAGCCCCTTGCAATTTCTGTCTCTCCCCAAAAATAAAAACTGCCATGAAAGGACAAAGATTTTCAGACATTTCTAACATGTAGCATAATATGACAAAGGAGCACAAAGTTTCCAGGTATGCTTCCAGCAATAGCAAAGTTCTCTAACTAAACGCATAGCTGTAAAAGGAGAACACTTTGAAAGTGACAGTAGCCATTAGTGCACAGATACCTTTTTTCTAATAGATAGATAGTTCACTCCAGGAATTAACTTGTCACACATCATATATTCAAACAGTTACAAACGTCATTAAATGATAACTTATATATTATTATATATTATTAATACTTTGTATTAACTTTAATTAGTAAGTCATTAACAAACAGTATATATTGCTTCTTTACATCTATAGAAGTCACTTTTTCACTAGTTGATCGCAGATCTTTTTGCTGTACTTAATCTCTGTAGTACTAGGGTGTTGTACCGTGTTAGCCATTATGAATGTAGAGAAAAGCCAAGCAAAATGACACCTTTTATTGGCTAACTAAAAAGATTACAATATGCAAGCTTTCGAGGCAACTCAGGCCCCTTCTTCAGGCAAGATGTATTACATCTTGCCTGAAGAAGGGGCCTGAGTTGCCTCGAAAGCTTGCATATTGTAATCTTTTTAGTTAGCCAATAAAAGGTGTCATTTTGCTTGGCTTTTCTCTGTACTTAATCTAAAGTTGTAACAATGCATCCATTGTAGTTTGTAAAGGTAAGTTATTAAAAACTGCTACCACGTTAACTTATTAATAAACATTCAGAATAGCATTTATGACATGATCTAGCCAAGAGTAGAATACAAATTTGGCATTTTTTTAATGGCCGAGCTTCATGTGTAGTAATTTTAGGGTTGTTGAAATGCTGGGGTGATGTGTACAGTCTGAGATTGAATTGTTTCTAAGATTTTTACTGTAATTTTCTTCTGTAATAAGAGATTGATCTCTGGGCTAGTTTTTATTTTTTGTCTTCAGAGATATTGTTCTGGAACTCTCTTTTTCATGTACAGTAATCCCTCGCTACTTCGCGGTTCACTTTTCGCGGAATCACGACTTTGCGGATTTTATATGTAAGCATATCTAAATATATAACGCGGATTTTTTGCTGCTTCGCGGGTTTCTGCGGACAATGGGTCTTTTTACTTCTGGTACTTGCTTCCTCAGTTGGTTTGCCCAGTTGATTTCATACAAGAGATGCTATTGGCGGATGGCTGAGAAGCTACCCAATCAGAGCACGCAGTTAAGTTCCTGTGTGCTGCTGATTGGCTCAGCGACGGAGTGCTGCATTAACCGGGAAGTCTCATCTCACTCATTCAGCATTAACATGCTCCTGCTACTGCTTCAGGGGCCGTGTCCAAGCGCCAACAGAAGATGCAAATGATTGCAGAAAAGATAAAAGTTTTGGATATGTTGAAGGAAGGGAACAGCTACACCGCTGCAGGACACCATTACAGCATCAATGAGTCCACAATTCTTTTTATTTATTTATTTAAAAAGGAGGAAAAGCATATAAGATCTACAGCCGCAGTGTCCTTTAACCAGGGCGCAAAACGAGTTGCAAGTGGACGTGATAAGGCAGTAGTCTGGATGGAATCTGCTTTAGGAAGCTTTGCAACAAGGTCGCCGACGTCATGACCGCCTACAAGCTGCTCTTCGACCGGAAAAAGAAGCAGCGGCAGCAACTGCTGATCACAATGTTTTTGCAGCCTCGCAAAAAAGAGCCAGTTCCTACTACTACTACTATGGATACACCTTCAGAAACCGTGGAGGAGGTGCCCCAGGAAATGGCACCGCCGTCTGAAGAGACATTAAATACAGTCATCGGCTGTGCAGTAAAAGTCATCATCACCTTCATCGTCATCATTTTTACTGCGCAGCATATTCATCACCATCATCACGTCATATATAGCTACATGTACTTCGCTATACAGTAAGTGTAAACTTATCTACCGATTTCATATTGCTTAGCAGTTGTCCCTGTTATTAATAGAGTAAAGGGTGGGTTGTAAACAATACAGGGAGGGTTTAAAAACGTCCAAATACACGTTAAATAATTAAATAAATATGGTGTCCCTACTTCGCGGAAATTCAGTTATCGCGGTCGGCCTTGGAACCTATCTCCCGCGATAAGTGAGGGATTACTGTAGCTAAGCTATTGCATACATATGGTCCCATGTGCCCCCTCAATCTGCTTTTGGACTTGACAAACAGAAATCTTACTCATCCACCTTCATATGATTTAATTTCGCTACTAAAATCTTTTGTGTCCAGAGAGTAGCCTCTTTGTGTTTTTGGCACTTCAGATTCTAGTAATGGGTAGTCTCCTTTTGCCAGTTCTGTTGAATTCTGAAAGATGGAGGAATAAGCTGCTTATCTGAATTAATCACTAAACAAGAAAATGTTACATTTTTCTAATTGGATGAAGCTTGATTTATTTATTTTTTCTATTTAAGAACATTAATTTAATTTATTTTCTACTATTGCAATCTTCTAGTTAGTAATGCAGTATAATGTACAACATAAATACAGGTCCCAGGTTCAAATAAAGATTTTATTTTCCATAAATACCCCTCTCAAAAGCTTCTCTCAAATGTTGCACAACGCACAAAATCCAAACAATAATCTTCTTCCCCATCTTTGTCTTTCCTCTCCTTCCTCTCCTCTAGCTGAGCTTTGTGCTCTTCCACCCAGCTCTGACACCCTGAGTGAGGAGGAGAGGCTTCCTTTATACTGGACCCGGGAGTACCACATCCAAGAAGCTCTTCCAGGTCAGGTGAAACCTCCTCTCCACAGCTCCCTCTGGCGGCTCCCACAAGTCCAAGCAGAGTTGCCCATTGTAACTCCAGTTCCCATGAAGCCCTGTTGGAATGTATATGGGAGACCCAACAGAGAGAGCTGCTACCACCTGTCAGACTCAGGGAGCAAACAACTCCGGGTGGCAGTCTCCTTCCATCCTTCCATTAAACTGACCTCCTGGATGGGTAAGGAATCTTGAACTATCCTGGCCATTATGGTGTCTATGAAACTATATAAAATATAGATTTCATGGATGTTTCATTACAATTCTAAATTAACACTTAAATACACTACCACCATTTGCAGACTTTAGAAACATGAAAATAAAGATTATTGGGTATTCACATACAAAAAATATTTAAAGAATGCTCATTTTACTAGGTACACCTGCTATTCCTACATAAACTGACATCTCAGTTAGTTGATGGCGAAATATATGCAGACCATGCTAGTTAAAGCTGGAAGGCACATGCCAAGAGATTGTGCTTTGGTGCGTTTGTGCAATTCAGAGGCAAAGTAGTTAAGGTTAAAGATTTAAGTGTTTTTGAGTGTGGCATGATAGCTACAGTATGTCTGAATGCAGTGGCATCATTATTTAAGTTTCCATCCATTACAAATGTAAGGGCATACTGAAAATTGGCCATAACCCAAAAAAATCTAACCAACCGTGGTCCTGTGACTGTAAACCATACCTAGTGGCATGGATCGTGGACTATCTTAAAGACAGACCTCAGTATGTGCGTCTTGGGAACTGCATGTCTGACATTGTGGTCAGCAACACAGGAGCGCCACAAGGGACTGTACTTTCTCCAGTCCTGTTCAGCCTATATACATCGGACTTCCAATGCAACTCGGAGTCCTGCCACGTGCAAAAGTTCGCTGATGACACTGCTATCGTGGGCTGCATCAGGAATGGGCTGGAGGAGGAGTATAGGGACCTAATCAATGACTTTGTTAAATGGTGCGACTCAAACCACCTACAACTGAACACCAGCAAAACCAAGGAGCTGGTGGTGGATTGTAGGAGGCCCAGACCCCTCATGGACCCCGTGATCATCAAAGGTGACTGTGTACAGATGGTGCAGACCTATAAATATCTGGGAGTGCAGCTGGATGATAAATTAGACTGGACTGCCAATACTGATGCTTTGTACAAAAAAGGACAGAGCCGACTATACTTCCTTAGAAGGCTGGCATCCTTCAACATCTGCAATAAGATGCTGCAGATGTTCTATCAGACAGTTGTGGTGAGCGCCCTCTTCTACGTGGTGGTGTGCTGGGGAGGCAGCATTAAGAAGAAAGACGCCTCACGCCTGGACAAACTGGTGAGGAAGGCAGGCTCTATTGTTGGCATGGAGCTGGACAGTTTAACATTTGTGGCAGAACGAAGGTTGCTCAGCAGGCTCCTATCAATTATGGAGAATCCACTGCATCCACTAAATAGTATCATCTCCAGATAGAGGAGCAGCTTCAGTGACAGACTGCTGTCACTGTCCTGCTCCACTGACAGGTTGAGAAGATCGTTCCTCCCCCAAACTATGCGACTCTTCAATTCCACCCGGGGGGTAAACGTTAACATTTAACATTATACAAAGTTATTGTCTGTTTTTCACCTGCATTATTATTATTATCAATCTTTAATTTAATATTATTTATTGTATCAGTATGCTGCTGCTAGATAATGTGAATTTCCCATTGGGATTAATAAAGTATCTATCTATCTAAACAGCTTGATAATAAAGTGGCCAGATGGAGTTTGACACAAATTCTATAAAGTAAGAGATGGGCCTGTTTTTCTTCCAGTTGAATACTAAAGTGATCAAATTAAGTGATCATATTAAAATACACAACTTGCTGAATGTTGCTTATAGCAATTTGGCCTATTTGCTGATGCTACCATAGATCCTTAGTCTTTGTTGCCCTTTGCAGAATCATAATGAATGAATATGATTGCTCAAGGAGCACTTTAGCATGATAGCCTTTACTACATTATTGTCACCTCAGTTTCTGCCTATTAGATTGCAATACTTTAAAAGACTTAATACTGTCTCACTGTGGAAGAACTGTGCATTTTCTTTTCTTTTCAACATTGTCCTCAACTAGCATTTTTAAACTAGCATTATCATGTTATGGGTTACTAGAAAGAACATTTGCACTGGAATGGAGAACAGAAAGGTAATGCATTGGCTTTTTACTTAGACAATGCTTGACAGAAAAAAAGAAAAAACTTAAACGTAACTGTCTATGTACACCCATTGTTAATGGCCAAGGGGACTTTTTTGTTGTTTGGTGTTGTGGCCCCATAATATGCCATACATTCATCTCTACTGTGTACTACTTGCACTAAAGGTGACCTGGCGTTACAGGCCTGGAACACACTACTCGAAATTTTTTCCTTTTTAAGATGTATTCAGAAACGATCTATGAGCTTCCCAGCAACATACATTTGTTGGTTGAACTACTTCTTTTATTGCTCTTAGGAGAGTTACGCCTGCTGCAACTTTCAGCTGCTCTTTTTCACGATGGGTCAGTCCTTGGCTGGATTCATAACTTTAACTGGTCCATTACCATTTGCAGCTCGGCATGCCTCATGTACCATATTCAACACTATTCTGATGTGGCAAGCACGCTGTTCCTCCTATGTTCTGCTTTGTAGTCCAGCTGGCCACTAGCCCTGCCCTGAATACAATCTTATTGGGTGCTTTTCTAATCTTTGACTAACAAACTAAAACTATGTCTTTTTTTATTTACTCTTTTTTTAACTCCTTTTTTCCCCTCCATTACATATCTAGCTTTCTACTTTTGGTACAGAAGAGTGATCCAATGAAAAATCGTTTTGAAATACTTGAAAGTAGGTATTAAAGAAGTTAATCTGCAATGCAGTGTGACACATTATACTGCTTCTGTGAAACGTAATAAAAAAAGGTTTTTTTCAGAAACTCCACTGGGCTGTCCCAAGTTATTTCAGAATTTCACTTGTTCACCCACAATATAATTAACAGGGCACATACTGCATTAAATGGCTATTAAACTCATTCCATGGAAGATGGTTGCAGGTGTTCATACTGAAGATACTGAAAGGTTTGTGTTTTGCTAAGTCATTAAGAGCACTTGGACTTTAATGAATTGTTTATTGCATAGTGCAGTCTCTTCTGTTGTAATAAAAATATATGAATCCAAATAATGAGCCACTCAAAGGCTCCACTCCCTGATTATAATAAATACTAATGAGAGAGAGAGAGAGAATATACCATAATATCATATCACAAGTTACTTTTATATTTATAAACTGAGTAATATAAAAACAAGACTTTGGTTTAAGCACAATTTTAGTTACTATAAAAACAATGCCTAACAAAGTATTATATAGTGATGCTTATTCCACACAAAATGCAGCACTCCCCAAAACCAGAATAAATCAAATTATACCAAAAGAAATAAGTAAATAAGTGCAATTGAGAGATGAGCAAATTGAGATATTCAAAATAAACACTGCTGTCTCTCAGGACCTACGTGTAAGGATTCGAGTGCCTTACTGACTTGCATACCTTAAAATTCCTCAGTACACAATCCCTTTTGCTAGTCCACCTACAGAAACACTCTTTCTCTATTAACTCTGGTCTTTCATCCTACATCTTTTTGAGTGTTTGCCGCATCCTTTTTTTTCCAGACTCTGTACTAAATGAGCCTTTAAACCCCATCCTGGATTTACTTCCAAGAATAAATTATGGTATTTTATACATCATTTAAAGTGTTATATGGAAATTAAAAAGATTACCCCTTGATCTGGGAATAAAGCATTAAGATGATGCTAAGTACAAGAAATGTCAAAGTTTACATCACTTCTAAATCTTCACACTAGCAGATTTAAAAATTGTTATTTAGGCTAAAGCTGGTCTTCTGACTTAATGTGTTCTTGTGTTCAATAGGCAATACATTATTGACTAATTCCTATTCAAACCTATTTTATCAGCCAAACTTGATCAAGTTTCATGTAATGGTGAAGGCTTTGGATTAGTCTTGTCAAGATTTCACTATGTGACCTAAGGAAAGTATTTAAAAGACCAGTACTGTAAAGAAATATGTAAGAATAAATGTGCTATTATGAGCTTTTAAGCACTGTGAAATGTTTTTCTCATCCATTTATTAAGGTTATACCAATTGCATAAGATTTTAAATTAGCATGTACTGTATATCCTTCAGGAAAAATAGTTACGCTTATTATTTCATTGTTAGACCTTGCAGTATTGGGTACAGGTTACGAACCAGCTCTGGAAGGTGCTTCAACCAATCACAGGGCTCACTCGTGCAGTCCAGGTTAATTGAAAAAATGCTAATTTACTGCTGCCAGTTAACTAAACACACCGCTCATTCAGTTACAGGAGGAAAACCAGGTTAATAAAACATGTACTCATGGTAAAAATGTGAAAAATCCACGTGGATTTGTCAAGGCTGAGATCCCAATGTAATGTTTTAACCCAATCACTTTTTTTACAATAATCAGGTGTCCTTGAATTCTATGTTAAGATGGAAGACATTTTTCTTGTTGTGATAAATGCTAAAAGAACACCTAAGAAGTATTTATCCAGTATTGATAAGCAAGGCACATCCTTACACCATTGTTTAATGTGCTTAATATGTAAACACTGAAATGTTCCAGTGTTTAGAAGTGAAAGGGTCTGGTAGTCTTTCAATTTATTTTGTATTATTTTGAATTGAATATGTGCTCACAGAAAGCAGATATTCAAATTGAAAGCAAATGCTTTTTATTTTAAAGCAGATGTAAAGTTTTTTGCTAGCAATTTAGAAGAAGAAAACCATCTTTCAGGAACTGTGGAATAGAATACATTGTTAGCAGACTGGCCTTAAATTGACAGAAAAGCCAATCCATTTACAAAAAAGTGTCCTTTTCATACTGATATTTAAGGCTAGTTCAATAAGTGTCATAGCAAAGCTTTCATCTGCAATTCAAGCTCATTAGAAGAAAACTGACAGCAGCCTTATTAAACTCTCATAATATGACACTGCAACGTAAGCTACAATACCAAGAGCCCTAACCCTTTATCTAATCCCATTTACCACAGCAGGGATGAGCTACAAATAATCATATTGTACTCAAATCACAGCGAATAAAGTACGAAAGTAATTCTTCATACAAATTGTAGATGGGATTTGAATCTAAAGGGAATTGAAGGTATGATAAAATGTTAAAGGGGTGAACGATGCCTAGAATAACCTTAAGAAACAAAATAATAATGTCTCACAGTAAAGTGTCAAACTGACAAAATATAATTGAAGCAAGTGCACATCATTACTTCAGGTATTAAACCCAATCCAGTTACAATTAAGGCACAATAAAAAAATGTCCAAAAATTTGTGATTTTGGCAGGTCCCTCAAAAGAGTAAAGAGACAACTTTCTTTTAGTCTTTCACAAATTTAAGATTAGTCTCCAAAAATTAAGCAACAGACTAATTTATTTCAAAAACATTAACAGAAAAAATCAAAAACATAATGCATTCTATTGGCCTTAAATATGGAAAGCATAAAACCCCAAAGTCCTGCCTGCCTTATGTTGTAGATGACATGACCAAAAAATTATGAAAAATTGTGTGACAAGATTAAAACTATTGTGTGCATTGCTTCAGGTAGGCAATACATATCACTTAAAACTGTGTTTCCATTTAGCTACTGTGACGTACAGCTGGGGCCCTTACGTGGCTTGGACGCCTCTATGCAGGAAGGACCGTGGGAGGGAGCATAAACAGAGCCTAACCTCCCTCAGAGTGCTAGATGGCAGCCCCCTGGGTTGCAGCTTTGCTTCAGACTCCCGCATGGCTCTATGGGACCTGGAGTTCGATGCAGCCCTGTTGGGTTTCATGGGTGCCACCAGGGGGTGCTGCAGCTGCTACTGAGCCCTTAATTGCAGCACTTTCACCACACCCGGAAGTGCTGCCAGAACTAGGTCAATAAGCACCTGGAGCACTTCCGAGTGCCTTATAAAAAGAGCCAGCAGCCACTAATCTGGGAGCCAGAGTTGGGAGGAGGTGCACAAAGCTTGCTGGAGGAGCAGTAAGTGCAAAGACAAAGAGAAAGGAAGAAAAAGTAAAATGTGTTTTGTGTTTGTGACTGTGCTGTGCACGTGGGAAACGGGGTAAGGCGTTTCCCACGGGAAAAAGAGGATAATAAAAAAAGTGTGTGCTGAACTTGTGTTCTGTGTCTGTCTATGCCGGGGTCAGGGCGGCTGGTGCGCCCCTGGTGGTCCACACTACTTTCTGAAATCCTTTACTCCATTACTGTAAATGTGTTCACTCCAGTAGCACTGAGGCACACTTACACAAAAACACATGCAAGAACATTTTAAAGTAGCCAGTTAATATGAACATTTTTAGGGTGTGAAAGGATAGCAAAGTATTTATAAAAAGCCCATTTAGACAAATAGAAACTGTGAAAGCTCCACACCTTGACGAGGCAGGAATTTAAGCCGAAACCCTGCATCTGTGAGGAAGCTCTGATTGCAAGTTTGCAGCTCTAGTTAGGCTGAGTGTCAATTCCAATACATTATCTTGGATCATTATATTCCAAGTTATACTACACTTCCATCCATCCATTTTCCACATTTTTTTCTCCATTAATGAGCTGCGCTGAGTAGAGGTGGGTAGAGTAGCCAAAAATTGTGCTCAAGTAAGAGTAGCGTTACTTCAAAATAATATTACTCAAGTAGAAGTAAAAAGTAGTCATCCAAAAAATTACTCAAGTAAGAGTAAAAAAGTACTGAATAACTGTTTGAACATAATACATGATTTATTTTTTAGAAATGTAATAAAATGGACAAAAATCTAAAATAATGTACAAATGCTGCTATTTCCAAATAATAAAAAAAATGAGTAAAAATAAATAACATCTTTACAAAATAAAGATGCACAAATAACACAAAGTTCCAAATCTCAGTTTTTCACAACAAAGCTTTTGAAGCCAATACCTACAGTAGGTAACATGTATGTTTGAACAGTGCAAACTACTTACAGTGACAAGATATACTGTACACTGACAGTATAATACTGTATATTCACTTTGTGGTGTAGTGGGTCCATAGCTTCAAATTGCACGACCACGGGGAGTTAATGAGGTAGTTGGAGTGAGTCACACCTGCACGTGCTTCATTGGCTTTCTGCGGCGTGTGATTAAGGCCCAAGCAGATGGGACTGTATATATACGGCACAAAAAAAGAAGGGGGAATCAAAAAAAGTAGAAAAGAAAAGAGTCTGTAGGGGACCGGCATCGTCACACACTTGCCCTCCAAATAGCACAGCTGATAGAAAATAACATTAGAACAAGGCAGCTTGTGCACGTACAAGAAGTCTCACTTTACCATGACTGTCTGTCTGTGCATGTTTGGTTAAAACGTGCTTGTTCTTCACTCAGTGAAGTGAGGGTTAAGCTTCAGCAGGAGTTGGCTCTCAAGGTTCTTGCAGTGAAGCTGTGACCATTTAGCAGTGAACAGGAGCCCCGCATTACTAAAAGTCTCTCACAGGCTGCAGACGCAGGAAGCTTGTGTGTGGTCATGTGACTGCATGGCTACATCTGATTGGTGAAATGGAGTCATGTGATTATTGTTGCTACGTTTGATTGGTGAAAGGTAGTCATGTGATTATTGTTGCTACGTCTGATTGGTGAAACAGTCATGCAGTAGAACCACTGGCGACTTCTCTCTGGCAAAAATATAGCGTATCTAATGTGTAAATGGAAAAAAGTAACGAGTCGAGTGTTGCCCAATGTAGCGGAGTAAGAGTAGCGTTTCTTCTTCATAAATGTACTCAAGTAAAAGTAAAAAGTATGGTGCAGTAAAACTACTCTTAGAAGTACAATTTTTTAAAAAGTTACTCAAGTAAATGTAACGGAGTAAATGTACTCATTACTACTCACCTCTGGCGTTGAGCTACATAATACTGACAGATTCAGACACAAAACAGCATTCAAGGAATGTATTTCCATCATACAAATACTATATAGATAGATACAAGGGTAAACCAAAAAGTAAATGCAATTTGAATATTACACTGTAACTGCAGTGGATAGGAGCTGACGCAATATTTCATGATGGCTTATTGGTAGTTTGAACACACACACAGCGCAGAGCTCTGCCATTAGTCTAGTTGAAGTCAATTTCAAATGCGGGACTGCACCATTGTTGAATAATGCGTACTGAGATTTCTTTTGGTCTAAGTCTAAGAAAGGGGCAAATAACAGGAGCAGCTACTTCATTATCATTCCTGCTTGTTATCTTTAGAAATCAATTGATAAAAACAAACAGATGAGTATAGCTTAGTCATACTAAGACTAAGATTTTACAACAAAGTTTTGTTTTAGGCGAAAGGCTTTTTAATATGTACCAGAAAGTACTGTCTGCTTAAAGGAATACTGCAAACAAAAATAATATTTTTTATATATTACTTACCCCATGTACTTTGTAGTGATGGCTGAGAAAAATTTTGAATCTCATGTTTTCATGCAAATCGAGTGAAAACAGTTTATGATATAATGGAATGTAATGAGTGGTAGAGGCAGATCTTCAAACCAAATGCACAGTATTATGGGAATGCATGTTTCCTGCTTATATTGAAAAAGATGAGCTTTCTGGAAATATCGATAATATTTTAGAAAAAAATGTATGCATTTTGAACAATTTGAGCAAACAAGTGCATAACAGACATATGAATTAGGCAGCACAAGTTACATGAGAATTTTTTTTTTTCCATGGATGTTTTTCACACTGTTTGCCTTTGGACAGACCAGGTCGCTATTACATTCCATTACATCATAAACTGTTTTTTCTTGTTCTGCATGAAAAAATTTTTTTTAGCCATTACTACACACAACATGGGGTGTGTAACACTAAAGAAATACCATTTTTGGGTGGAGTATTCCTTTAACAACAGCTTTTTTAGCTTATCCTAAAAACAACCAGACTTTAAATATAGTATGCTGCTCTAACTACTTTAAAGTAAGTAATTCTGTCCCATTTGGAAAGTTATAAACATGCTAAGGAACCAGGCTAATACAGATCAAGAATTAAATGTAATGTGCTTTCAAAGCTTTCCTATATATGGTCTTGGAGTTATTCTATTTGAAATTCTCCTATGTAAATGCATTGCTGAAATATGCAAACTCTTAACGGAGAATGTTTAAATACTATTAAGTGTTGTCTACCTGGTAGATTTCCAAATAAACCCATGTAATATTTAAATTTGTGAAAAGAACTTTTTCTTTCTTCGAAACATGGCATAAGTACATTTAGTCCACTTGAGTCAATTATCAGTATTTGTATTAGTTTTGCCATCAAGTTTGCTTTTCTTTTGTTATGAATAGAGATATTACATCTTGCCTGAAGAAGGGGCCTGAGGTGCCTCGAAAGCTTGCATATTGTAATCTTTTTAGTTAGCCAATAAAAGGTGTCATTTTGCTTGGCTTTTCTCTACATTCATAATGGCTAACACGGTACAACACCCTAGTACTACAAATAAACCCAGAAACAGTATGGAACTGTTCCCAACAATATTTTAGCTGAACATGCACATGTGTTTTCTGTCTTATGTCCAGGGCTACCAAGATAGTTTGTGACACTAAATGAATGAATCAAGAGCATCATTTCTCTAAATGTTACTGATGTATTTAGCGGTGCCAATGTGTATTTGATAAGTATTTATTACTTTTATAAAAAAAAGAAAAGAAAAACAGAGACATTAGGTCAATCAACTGTGGTTGCCATTCCTAAGAGTTCAAGTTCCATTATGTGCTTCGTGTGTGAATAATTCTGTCAGAGTTTAGAATTGTCATTTGGGTGACTGACTCTATGTGATAAATGGTTGACCAAACAAATGCAGGCTTAATGAAATGGAATATCAGTGGAGCATGTAACATTTAAATTTGTGAAAAGAACTTTTTCTTTCTTCTAAACACGGCATAAGTACATTTAGTCCACTTGAGTCAATTATCAGTATTTGTATTAGTTTTGCCATCAAGTTGGCTTTTCTTTTGTTATGAATAGAGCTATATTGGCTTAAAATTTTCAGTGCATTTTTATTTAACTGCTATTCTTATTTGTGATGTATTAAAATAAACTAGATATGTGAGCTTCAGCTTTTCTTTTAACTATTAGCTATGAATGAATAAATACTGGAGTTACACATTTTTAGCTTTCAGTCAGCAAAGCTCAGTTTCATCATGGCACAACAATAGTGTGCTGTATAAACTGTATTTACTGTACTTCATTATCCATTTTTTCTCATTTAATTAAAAACTTTTCACATAATATATTCAGCTAATACAACTGACCTTGAGATTAAGCCCTTTCTAGCAACAATAAGTTCTTTTGATGTTCAGTCAATCATTCTTATTCTATATTTGAGGAAATATTGTCATTAATGAGTTTATGTAAATAGTAGCATTTTAAATACACATCTAAGTATGTTAAACTCCTTAGAGGAACAAGACAAGGACATCTGTTATCACTTCTGTTATTCGTTATTTTTTTGCATTTACACCAAGCTAACACGTTAGACATTAAAATTAAATCTTCATACACATAGAATATGACTTCATGTGGATAATGTATAACTTTTTAGTTTAGTCTACTCATATCTCACTTCAAGATTTAATGGGCATTTTGATAATTTATTGGGTAAAAACTAAAGAGAGACTTTGGATGAGATAATGTGTATCTCCTAAAGATACATTTGTCAAAAATGTCAGTTTTTTTCCAAGTATTTAGAAAACCTAAAATTTGGTAAAGTAAACCTCTCCTTCTTAAATATAACAACATACCTTTCTCAATTCCAAAAAAGGATCATGGCAGGCTACAGCCTACCATGACAGCACTGAGTGCAAGGCAGGAAGCAACCATGTGTAAAATGGGTAAAAAAATAAAAACTGGGCGCTATGTCTTTAAAAGGATAATTTACAGATCAGTGTAAAATGACCTAGTAGAGGCCTACAGTCACGTGTGCTGGGGTGAACGTCAATAGAAAACTCCAGGTTTGCCTCCAGGTCAGCAAGGAACTAAAAATCCATCAGTCACCAATAAGAAATTTAACTGGTTATAGATGGTAGGTATTTAGTATTTTAATCAGGAAGTAAATATCAATAATGGGGATTTTAATGTTTTTAAATGTTTTGACAAATCAGGTGTAGGTATTAAGCATTTTAATCAGGAAGTAAAATATAAATAATGGGGATTTTAATGTTTTTAAATGTTTTGACAAATCAGGTGTAGGTATTAAGCATTTTAATCAGGAAGTAAATATCAATAATGGGGATTTTAATGTTTTTAGATGTTTTGACAAATCAGGTATATTTTAACTGTGTGTGTAGGTTTATTTGCCTTTTAGATAAACTGGTGCTTACGACATTTTTCTTTTTCTCTTTTTGTTGTTTACTTTTAGTTTTTGATTTGCAATGCACATTGTTTGTATTGACCCACAGATTTATTTGGTGTATATTTTTGTTTCACAAGGGTCACAATTTTGATAATGTTTACACAAAACAGGTTTCTTTTGTGCGTTTTTGAACTTTGTTTTTTAAAGGTAATAATTTCACCTATGTTCCGCTCCAAGTTATGCCTCAAAGAGTCATTTTATTTTTTTTTATTATGCCAGTTTTAATAAATATATTGTGTGACTTGTTTGAGCATTTTTTAAATGAAATGTCTACTGTAGGGCTCACTCATATACCCACCCATACTCTCACTCCCACTGGGCTGATTTGGAAATGTCAATTAATGCAACATACATGCATTTGGTGATGTGGCAGGAAAACTTGGAAAAACCCACATAGATTCAATTAGATCACATAAAGTCCACAGAATCAATGACAAGGTTCTGGTTTTGAACCTATGACCCTTACAGAATGAAGCACTAACCACTACTCCACTCACCTCTATTGCAATAGGAATAAACATAGAGTGATGGGAAAACTTTCCTTCTTCCTGAGGGGAAGTCAAAACTGACATATTGCGCAAAACTCCATCCCTCCCCTCATTTGTTGACACAAATTTTTCTTTTGTTATGTTCTAAGGAGAATATGCTGGCAGCATTTGGGTATAAGGCAGGAACCAACTCTGTAATGGATGCTAATATAATGCTAAACATATTCAGCAGATACTCATATTAACTAATCCTAAAGCAATTTAAACTTTTTTAAACACATAGATGTCAGCCGTGGAAAGTGGCCCAATGCCATAATTTCACAACATCTATCAGAAACAACATAATTTTAAGTTTTAATGGCAAATCTCAAAAGGCCTGCAACCAAAATCCATGGGCATGTGTAAATTCTCTTCTCAAACAGGAAGTAAATTCTCATTTTTCCTAAATTATACTAAATTATAAATTGTTTTTTCCACAAATAATAATAGAAAATGTCCATGAAAACTAACATATTTAAAGATCCATAATAATTATGGAATTAATATTGATTAATAATATATAATACCAGTAATGGCGTATTGCACAATAGCGTGCAGTGAATACATGACTTACAGTTTTTCTACTCTTTCTCTGTATGTTTAGCATTTGTTTGCTCAGAGGTTGATGTGCTTGCCGCTTCATGAGCAGCTCTTCTTTTCTCCACCCTAGCGGCCCGCTTCTTCTCTTCTTCCATCGGCATCTTTTAGCGTTAAAACTGATTAAGTCAGTTTCTGTGTTGCAATTACTTAGTACATTTTTCTTAATTTTTCATTTAAGTTAGCACTTAAGTGTTCATTCTGCCTCAAAAATGATTTAAGATATGAAGAGGTAGAGGAAGTGATGGCAAAAGTGGTAGGGATGAGAACAGCTCCCGTACACATGTACTGCACGGCTGCCCTGATGTGCGCTGCTGAGAATTGATTCTACAATAAAATAAAAGGAGTAATAAAAATCATCTCCCCAAAAGCGGACAGTAGAAGTCACATAGTATATGTGTACCAAATTTCAGGTCATTAGGTCAAACATTTTGTGAGCTACAGGTGATTTAAAATCCTGGACAGACAAACGGACAGCCATGGTAGCATATTACAGTATATAAGATGAAATGTACATTTTAGGTTGCATTTAATTAACTAATTGATTTAATAACTGTACATGTTTCTGTATGTTTTTCCTCTATTTCTTTTTCCAAAAATGAGTACGAAGTTCAATGTATTGGAATTTTACCCCTATGTAACCCTAAACTAACAGGTAACTAGTAGAACATATAGATTCATTCAAAAGCCCAGCATGTTATGACCTAAAAGCACCGTGAATGCATTGGTTTGCCTTGTGATGAACTAGCATCCTTGCCAGAGGTGGTCCTAGACAGGTACTGCAGAAAGAAGTGAGGTGATGTTAGCTCCCTTTGAAGTGAAGGGTAATTGCTATTAAAGACATGAAAGAAATTACTGTTATTTCTCTTTCTATATTCCATAGAGGAGAGAGAAGGGAGGTTAGGAGCACGTGCTGATACAGTGCATTGCCACACCCACCACATGACAAACAACTCAGGATCCCAGATTAGGACCTGAGTGCAGCCATGCAACGGGTGACACCTCAGCACCACACTAGTTTAGATGGAATGGAACCAGTGTGAGGTTATAGTGGCTGGAGTGCCAATTCTGACACCAACCCCCAGGTTTTTCCTGCAGGTTGGAGGGCCTACATGCAGGGATGGATGCAGATTAATGTCATACCCTGGATGGAGCAATTGCAGGTTAAGGGCCTTGCTCAAGGGCTCAACGAAGTAGAGTTACTTTTGTCATTTACGGGATTCAAACTGGCAACCATAGGAATATTAGAAAAAACAAGGCTACAGGTTCATGTCAATGACAATGACAATGAGTAACAATGACTCAGCATATGCCAGCAGAAACGTGCAAAATATTAAATATTCCTGTAGAGATCCACTATGTAAAGCTGAAGGCTGACTCCAAAAGAGATTTTTTTTAATTCTTCTCATGAGCCATACAATCCAGTTAAGTTAACAGTGATTTCTTGTCCACTTATGAATGTCCTAAAGCACCTGGATAAATAAAACTACGTAATATATCAAATTTTCCAAATGATTCTGAAAATCAGATCCTAATAATTGTGAACATTTACAAAGTGGTTAAAGAATAAATCTAAGTGAAGACTGCAGAAGGCAAAAAGGTTGAAGAAGCATCTTTTATTACCAAGGACTTTTTTATATGCAATTCATACACTTTATACTTTAATTTGAATTTCTATATGTTGCTTTTGGCTGCCTTGGTTAATTCAGTTTAAGTCATCATGACATTCGGATGTGCATTCTTGAGCTGAATGCACTGAGTTGTTTCCTGAATGACATTCTCTATTGTGTACTTGAAAGATGTGAAATAAGAGCAAATTACTAGTTTTTTCATTTAAATTGCTTAAATTCAACTAGAGGGGTTTAGAAACAACAACAGGAATGGATTAGCTTTTAGAGTTGTTTTCAGCATGTCATGTTTAAGCATCTTAGACAGTATTGTCACTGTTTGGCCTGGCAATATTGCACTTTTCTCTGTACTTGTCACTCTTGCCTAGAACGTTTTTTCCACATCATTGTATCTGTATGCATCGGTAGTTAGATCGATTTCAGTCTTTTAAAAAATAATAGACTGCGCTTAGCATATGTGTCTCACAACTCCAACAAATTGTAAATCCCATTGTAATCGCATTGTGTGTGAAGTCGTTTTTTGTCAGTGGTTTCCTGAACCAAAATAGCTTCAATATCTGTCAATATTTGTTTCAACTAAAGAAAAGGAATGAGATAGAATTCTAAAAATAAATAACAAACTAATTAAAAATCTTGAAAGAAATGAGCACAATGTATCTTGCTTATTTTAAATTACAATAATATGTTTACATCAAAAACTACATATCAAGACCTTCAAAGTGAACATACCAGTTCCAAATCCTCATGAAAACTTTTAAAATCTCTGAAAGAAAATCAAACCTGAAGCTAAAGCACTATGATGTATTCTAGGAAAAATACAACTTCAAGGAGATGATTCAATCAAGTGCCAGTGCGTATCAGGACACAATATCCCCTCTTCCAAAGAATTCATACAGGACACATCTAAACAAGTCCTAAAAAAATGAAAGGAAATATAGGAAACTGATGATAACATAGCATAAAATCTACATGAAATAAACTGAAACAGAAGGAAAAAAGCATAAATATGCAAAGCACCTCACATTTTCTCTTTTTATCCAGTACGCAAGGTTCACAGGATTTCATTAATGGTGGAAGCTCAAATGTACAGGAAATATTTGGAGAACTTGCTGAAAATGTGTCAGAAATAGTATAATCAAGTATTAATTATAAAAGTGAAATACAGTAATCAAGACAAATTTATGTAAATAATTACAAGGACTATTAGAACACATTAGAGAAAATACATATTACAAAAGATTTTGTGAAGTTATTAAAAACATTAATTTAACTAATTAATTATACATTTGCCAAATTTCCCTCTATGGACAAATAAAGTTCTCTCTAAATCTAAATTCCAAATAAAAGGCAAGTATAGATTTTACAACTTACCAAATACGGAATTAATACATCTAAAGACATAGACTTGTTAAAACACACAAACAAAATAGTAACTGGTTAACATAAATGGAAGCCAGTAATATCTGCCCATTAATCAATTGTTGCACTTTGGTCAGTTGATAAGGAGAACAGGAAAACAAAAACTCTCAACATCTTCCCTGGATTAAATAAAACCCTTGGGGGTTCCGCCGTCAGTTGTAAGAAAGAAAGTTAAAGACAAAGTCAGACATAGTTACAGTCCTGTAGACCTCGGCCAACTAGCCACCTTCTCACTCTTGGGCATTCTATAACAGGGTCTGTGCTAGGCCATCCAGTTTGATGGAAGAACCTCATCAGGGGCCTCATGTATAAATGGTGCGTAAGCACAAAAATGTTGAGTACTCCTGTTTCCACGCTTAAATCGAGATGTATTAAACTTAAACTTGGCGTAAAGCCACGCACATTTTCATGCTAGCTCAAACCATAGCGCATGCAAGCTCTCTGCTCGGTTTTGCAAACTGGCGGCACCCAGCATCAAAGCAGTGCTTTTGTTCCAGTGTGGTTTCCCTTTCTTTTTTAGATCCACATCCGTGACGCGGCTTTATCAAATACACTGAAATTAACAGCATATTGTTTATTAGTTTAAGGCATTTGATTGTAATTAACCTGTAACAATATGATGCATGGAATGGCCAATCTATTCCAAATACCACAGTTGCTTTAGCGTTGTTCCTCTCGATGCACCACTCAGACTATTTATCTCACTGTATCTGAGTATGCAATCTGATCGGAAAGAGAATTTTCGGTATACAGCATTAAGCACATGCTGCCTCAACCATGCTGTCTATTGAACTGCTCTCATACGGCAAATGCTTCAGAGCCTTTCCTGTAGGGACATTGCGGTTCAGAAACAGTTTCATCCCAAGAACTATAAATGCACTCAATCAGTCCAAGTGCTCCTTGTAGAACTGTTTGTACTTATAAGTACAATTACCTCACTGTAAACTTGAGCCACTTTATAAAGTGCTTATTTTTCATTTTTAAGATGAAATGCAGCAAAATATGTTTATTACATTATACAGAAAAAATGTTAACATCATTTAAATAATTCGTTCCAAAACTCTGCTCGTAAACCGATTTGGTCATGAACCGAAGCAATTTCCCCCATAGGATTGAATGTACAGTAAATACAATTAATCTGTTCCAGACCGTACGAACTGTATGTAAATATATATATTTTTTAGTTTTTAAGCACAAATATAGTTAATTATACCATAGAATGCACAGCGTAATCGTAAACTAAATGTAAAAACATTGAATAACACTGAGAAAACCTTGAACAACAGAGAAAACTAACACTGTAATAATTTGCGCTATAGTGCTAGGAACCGCTTGCTAAAAACACTTTTTTTTTAATGAGTTTTACGCACAGGGGAAAAAATAAACATTTGAAAAATCCATAATTTAATAAACCACCAAGAAAAGTAACATTGCAACAATGCAGGCTACGATTCGATCACTGTAAACAGAACTGAAAACAAAAACAAGCCTTCTCTACCTTATGCGTCCCTCCCTCTCTCTCTCGAGCGCGCCTGTGTGTGTGTGCATGTGTCTCTCTTTTGCGAGCCTGGAGCACCTGTGTGTGTCTCTCTAGCTCGCTCCTGTGTGTGTGCGCGCCGCTCTCTCGTGCGCTCCTGTTTGTGTTTGTGCGCGTCTGTCTCTCTCGCAATGCCTATGTGTGTGCGCGGCTCTTTCTCGCGCTCCTGTGTGTGTGCGCGCGTCTGTCTCTCTCTTGCGCTGCCTGTGTGTGTGCGTCTGCCTCTCTCACGCTGCCTCTCTCTTGCACTGCCTGTGTGTGTGTGTGTGTGTGTGTGTGTGTGTCGCTCTGTCTCGCTCTCTCTCTTGCTCGCTGCACAGGAAATGCACAGGGAGAGACTGAACATGTACAAACCGAAAGGGAACCTTGCTTGTTCGTATACCGAGTGTGTGATCGTGAACTGAGGCAAAAGTTTGGTGAACTTTTTGGTCATAAACCGATTTGTACGTGTACCGAGACTTTCGTGAACCGAGGTTCCACTGTATATTGTTAATAATTAAACATGTGAGGACATGGTGGCACACCGCTAGCAACGAGCTGGTGCCCATTCAGGGATTGTTTCTGCCTCACACTGTATTCTTGCTGGGGCTGGCGTGACACTGGATGGATAGATGAATAGAATAATTAAACATGTACTACGAAAATATTTCAATGTTCCTTAAAGGTTTTGAAGAATCGGAGTTCTAAGCTTACAGATGGCTTAACATCTATTACAAAGCTGATTGTGTGCTGATTGGTTACTTGGAGAAAGACAAGGAAGGACAGGAATTGGGGGTTAATACATTTGAAAGAGACAGTACTGCTGCAATAAATTATTTCTTCCAAAGTTGTGCACTGCGCAGCAAGCATCTTACGTGAGGCAATCTCTGGACAGGGCGCAAGCTCATCACTATCACTGTGCTACCGTATTCCCATGTTTAATACATGCTTTAACTCCTATCATCATTAAAATTATATCAAGTATACATCTCAGTATTTTAATTATTCAGAGAGTTGTAATATCACGAATGTAATGGATTCTGTGTCCAGTCGTAAGAAGAGAAAGCCCATTTAAGAAGCACATAGTGATTCACACACATAGAGCACATATAAGAACACATACAAAACAAAGCATTTAACATGCTACTTTAATTACGATGAGATTTGAGGAACTAGTGAATTAAACGATTTAAAGATGAAGTTTATTGATGTTCTACTTTAATGACAAAATAAACTACGTGATTAAAGTGGAAATTTTGAGATTAAAGTTGACATTTCAAGCTTTTTTCTCAATGTGTCCCTATTTTATTTCTTTTTTCTGTTCCCTAATAGCTTTCATATGACACTCAAACGGTGGGCTACGACTCGCCTTTTCATGACGACTTTGATATCTGACTTCTTTTTTATTTCGAGCACTGTGCGACTTTGTGAACTTGAGCTTTCGAGTTTCTCCGACACTCTATGTCACTCGATCAACTTTCTTTTGTTGTTTATACCACTGTTTAAACCAACAAATCATAAGTTTTTCCTTGCCTCCACTTGGTATTCGCTGAAATTCTTCTATTTTCCCCCGCACTTTTGCTATTGTCTTTTCACAGAACGTTGAGCTTAAGTGCTATTTATATTGATTTGCATATTCAAAGAGGCGTAATTCTGTGAGGAGACGGGGTTGGACAGCAGGCACGTGCATGTACGTTACTTTTCATGCTGACCGGGATTTATGGAGCAAAAGAACATGGAAGCTGGCAAAAGCACAGATTTATGCATCTGGATTTTTTCTGCGTATGCACATTTCCGCTTATGTCCTTATGCCATGTTTTAGAGTGAATTCTACACACGGCGTTATGCAGGAGGCCCCAGATGAATTCTTTACTTCCAGTATCTGAGATGAATCTTCCATGGGCATGGAGAACAGCTTCTCAGTACAGCAGTGCTACCAAATGCCATACCATGATAACAAGGAGAGAAACAGTATAGAAGAGGGTTGGTATCAATAGTATTTAAAATGTTGCATTAGTTATATTTTTGTAAAAATTATTAACAAATTGAGATACAGTATGCAGAGCTAATCAGCAGCCTTGGTCAGGGTATACTAGGTTAAATTACTGAATCTTCAGCCTGGATTTAAAAACTGAGAGTAAAGGTTCTCCTCTTATATAAGTAGGTAGATCATTCAACTCCTTCTGGGCCCTGAAACAAAAACGTCAACCTCCAACTATTATTTTGTTAATCCTTGGAATCATAAGTAGGACAGCATCTTGTGGTGAAGTTGTTATACTTGTACCTTTTGTGAAAGTGTATATTTGATATTTGGACTTCAGGCTTCACACATTATACATTTTATGTCTGCACTTTGTCAATTATTACTAAAACATGAAAAACGTTTGTTTTACTGATGTGTTTACGTAGATTGTTGTAGACACGGAACCAAGGTTATTATAGTTTTGCCTTTTTATATTAGTTTTTATTTCTATATTTTTTCTGACCTTACTTGGAAATTCAGTTTAGTTTTAATTTTCCTTCATCATGTATTTTTAGTTTTAGTTTAGTTTTTATTTCACAAAGACATTTCTATTTTATTTATATATATATTAGTTTCAGTTTTAGTTTTAGTAATTATGGCATGGAGCTCCTACGGAGTTAGTTTTGTGTCACAATCAGACAGAACTGTACACTTAACAGATTTGGATATGAGCTTCATGTTAGTGGAAGCTTACTACACTACATGGTTTATTATCTGGTTTTGTTTTTGTCTGATAAAAACAAGCATAATCAAAACTAGACACTGAATATGAACAATTTTACTCAATTTTATAATTTTTAAAATATTTTCTCATGAAAATCACAGGTGTTTAGGAAGAACAGGGCTCTTAGACTTGAATCAGTGTGTAGACCCCACCTAGCTGTATTGAGGGAAACAAAGAACAACAACGATGTAGTGTCAAGGTTAGGGGCACTGAGTCTTGAATAGACCACCATAAAGGACAGTAAACCCATAATGAGCAGAGCAAGAGCAGGTAATAGGAGTATGGAAAGGCATAAAACAACAGAGACAGCATCTGAAATTAAGAACAACATATACATTATCTAAACCTGTTTATCCAGAGTAGGATTGCAGGAAATCTGGAGCCTGCCACAGCAGGTTTGAATGCAAGGCAGGAAAAATCCCTGGTATGCAATATGTATGATAAGGCTGATGTTAAGAACAAAAAGAATATGATATTTCAACTATCTGTTTTGAGAGAGAGAGAAAAACATTGAAAAAAGGTGACAAATATTTTAAAATATAATTCTTCTAATGTATTCCTTTCACAATATCAGGTATTTTGAGTTGTGAATATGAAAAAAGATAAATTAATAAATATGGGATAAATACAAAAACCCATTAGTATGTTTAGTTTTTCATCACTTGTCAGACTCTCTACCTTTGTTTGTATCGCTTCATTGTTAAACTGTTTTTAAAGCAAAAGTGATTGGTCAGCAACAATATGCTGATCTTGTATGATGACCTAGTCAGTCTCTCAATCAAAAAAAAATATTTTCAAAAACCGGGAGTGCTCTCCCCTCGACTTTCTTGTATACTCAGATATGGGGATGGATATTTGAGGAGTAAACCGCAAGACAATGATTATATATTTATACTATGTACATTAAGGAACCATCAACAACAAATCAAATTAATAATATATTGAACAATTATTATTATAAAAGTAAAGTTGAATAAAGCGGACTCTGCAGCTGTATAAATAAAAAAAAAATCGAGTATGTGTTCAGGTAAAGTACCACTTCCGGTTGATGGATTTGGCCCAAAAGTTAATACAGATCTATAATTGTGGTGTAACAACTACATGCTGAATTTCATCCATCTATCTAGTTGCGTTTTTGAGTTATCGTGTTTACACACAGACACACACACAATTAAAAAAAACAGTATTGTTGGACACTAGTTAGTCTATAACGTCAAGATTCATCAAAATATCGAGGTCGAATTTTTTCATGATTACTATACTTTGTCTATACTTCGTATATGAGAAAGTAAAAATGATTTCTCCTGTGCGAAGTGGCAGGTAAATTGCTGTCAACAAAAAGCAGACACCTGAGAAATAAACTGAAACATTACTCACTCGTGATTTTTCTGTCCATATGGTAAACGTTTTGTTGACCAGCAAATTCTGATTTCAGCCGTTTGAATTACATCTTGATATACAACAAGCACAAAGAAAGGCGGCACGCAAATCACTTTCTATTTCTCACGCTTTACGCACCCACACTCAGCTTGTTCTGTCACCGCAAATGCTATGTGAACAGCTGCCCTCCGTCACCAGCCGTCGTTCACTAGATGAATATATGCAGGCGGTTCGTGGTGGATGACTTTCTGTTTTAGAGAAAATTTACAAGGGTTAAAGACTAACGGCAAGAATATTCATTCAAAAACAAAAACTAAAAATATTATAGTAAATTATTATTTTATTTCAGTTAGTTTTTCCAGCTACTTTAATAGTTTTGTTTAGTTTTAGTTTTTCATTTCGGTTTTGTTAATTATTTTATTTCAGTTTACGAAAATGATTTTTTAATAATAAGTTTCAGTTTTGAATTGAGTTTTCGTTAACTATAATAACCTTGCATGGAACACACATGAAATGTATGTATTCTAAATGACGATCTATTTACCCTCTACAACTCCAGCACTTCACTCCAAGATAAACACTGAGCACTGAGAACCTTCTTTGCAAATTGAGCTGCGGCAGAGGGCAGAAGGATGGGATAGCAGGCTGTTCGCTGCTTGTGTTGATTGACACATTTACAACACAAAAGATGCTGACAGAGAGGTGCAAACAGATTTAAGGTGGGCTAGGTTTTTTCGTAGGCTTTGGTATTTCTAGTGTTAATGACCTTTAAATACAACATCCAAACTTGGGAGTAGTAGGAAATTTATAAATCAGTGCAAGTTAATATTTGAATTACAACCAAGTAGTTACGCCAATGAAAAAGAACAATTACATTTATAATATCTCTCTTGATGGGCAAACCTTTACAGTTAGTAAATATCAGTGGAGACAATCACCACCCATGTTGTGATGATTTGGAGAGTTTTCTACAACTTTACACATTTTGTTTTGTTTTTAAATGCCTTTGAGAGAAGGACTGTGGTTTATAGCAGACTGCAAAATTTTAAACTTGTCAGTAAATCAATTGTGAATATTATTGTAAATTTCAAAACACCAGCTGCATACTCAAGGTGCAATTGTACAGTGCTAGTGAGATGTTTCAAAAATGTTCATTCTGACGAACTAAATCATGGTGTGCCATGATACTTGTAATACTGCTGAAAACTTTTGAAATGTTATTAACCTAACCCTCAGATTAAGGGCCTTTTTGTCTTGCGTACATATGGCTAAATTACAGAATCCACAAACAAACAAGGAAAGCAGAGAGTTAGAGGCATGGTATATGGGGAATGGTTTAACCTTTTCAACTGACATATTTCAGGTAACAGGTCTTAATCCTGAAAGACTTGTTAAGCTGAACAAGACTGCATTGTATTCTGGGAAAGCTGAAAGCAGGACCTTACAGTGTTTTTTACAGCCCAGCTATTTGGAGGTTTTTGATTCCCATGGGACAATGACTTTGACATACAGATGTTTTGGTATATTTCCTATGTTTTGAAAATATGTCTGCCCAACTAGGGGACAGCAAGTCATATGTGAGAGAGAGTATATGCCTTTTATTAGACTTCTGACGCTTTAAACTGAGCCACAGACATTTAAATGGAGCTTGTTATTTCCTTGGCTACTAGGTACTAGCAAAGAAGTTCTCCAACAGGCAAGAAACCTTTCTTTTCATTTTTCGCTTTACAATATATACAATTTGTAACTAAGCAGCTGATCTGGGAAATGTCTTTTGGGACAGAGTGAGCACTCCATGAATGCACTCAGGCTTTATATTTCTTGGTATTGCTTATAATTGCTGCTATTAGTCATTATGCAAATACATTTATTTCAAGTTGAATTTATTTCTTCTGAATTATTGTACATATTAATTTAACACATAAAATTGTTTTCTAAAGTGAAGCATTTTTTTTAATAATAATTCTTTGCATTTATATAGCGCTTTTTTCACTACTCAAAGCACTCAGTAATTGTAGGTTAAAGGCCTTGCTCAAGGGCTCAACAGAGTAGAGTCCCTGTTGTCATTTACGGGATTCGAACCGGCAACCTTCCGATTGCCAGTGCAGATCCCTAGCCTCAGAGCCACCACTCCGCCCTAGATTTATAAATTTAAAACTATCTTCTCTGGTCTTGCAGATCACATTGGGGCTAAAGGGTACATGGTGAATGAAACAACTTAAAACTTAGCAAATAAGTCCACATTGAAGCAGCAAAGTTTTTGATTTAAGAAAATACGCCGTCTGTGTTTATGAGAGGCACCCTTGTGATGTTGAAAAGAAACTAGAAATAGCATCTGTGTCCACACAAGTGTTTCCATTATTTATGCAAGTAACCCCACCAGCAGTGAAATGACAAAAATACATATAACATAGACTTTTTACCAACACTTAAGGGAACATAACACCACCAGTCACAAGATTTATTGCAAAATTGTAGTGTGATAAATTATTTGCACTTTGCATATACAGTAGACCCCCGCGAAGTCGCAGTTCAGGGTTCACGGACTCAGTCATTCGTAGATTCTTCCTTAGAACCTAACTATTAATTGTTAGCAGAAAGCGCAAATATCCTCTGCAATTTTTCATTGCTTTTTTCGTGGCAAAACTGTGCTGTAGACAGAACAGGAAGCAACCTGAGGGAAACGCGGTTTCGGATGGTGAAAGTAGCCAATCCGAGAGCGTTATTCATTTCTCCTTGCTGATGATTGAGTGTTGCCATGTGACGCGTCTCCAGGTGAGTGTCCTCGTGTTCTCCATTTTGTTATTGTTTTCATTTTGTTTTTCTTATACGCACAAGATGTCACAGAAACGCCCTGTGATTTCTAAGGCTTCTGGCTCTGAGCCTAAGCGCCAGAAGCAGTTTAAAACACTCCAGGAGAAGGCCGAACTACTGGATTTGCTCCGGAAACTAAAAAGTTATGCTGCAGTAGCGCGCCACTATGGCATTAATGAAAGCACTGTACGCTACAGAAAGAAGAACGAGGCAGCGATCCGGAGTACCATATCTGTAAGTTTCTGTGATAGTGCCAAAAAAGGTTACAACCGTAAGGAATAAAAATATTGTCAGGATGGAATCTGCCTTGGTATTGTGGATCACCGACTGCAGGTAGAAAAACATCCCCTTGAACGGTAACATCATCCATGAGAAAGCACGGAAATTGTACCAGCAGTTCGCTACAGGAAACAATGTAGAAGGTACCGAAGAACCGCAACCAGGACCATCAACAGCACCGGAGCCTGAAGATTTTCAAGCCAGTAAGGGATGGTTTGATTATTTTCAGAAGCGATTTAATATTAAAAGCATCTCTCTACATGGAGAGGCAGCGTCTGCTGACAAAGAAGCTGCGGAGAAGTACCCCGAGATATTTAGTCATATCATAGAGGAGAAGGGATACAAGCCCAAACAAGTTTTTAACATGGATGAGACTGGCTTGTTCTGGAAGAAGATGCCGTCCAGTACTTACATCTTGAAGGACGAAGCCAAAGCTCCATTGTTTAAGGCACAGAAGGACAGAGTGACACTTATTATGTGTGGCAATGCTGCTGGTTATATGATGAAACCTGGCCTCATCTACAAATCAGCGAACCCTAGGGCCCTTAAAAACAAAAATAAAAAGCTGCTGCCTGTCTTCTGGATGCACAACCCTAAAGCCTGCTTCAAACTGGTTTCACTAGTGCTTCATCCCTCAGTACCTCCACGACTTTGGCATGGACTTCAAGGTGTTGCTTATTATGGATAATGCTGGCGACCACCTTTTGGATTTGTATTACGAGGGAGTTCAGACTGAGTTCCTCCCTGCCAACACCATCTCCCTCATCCAACCTATGGATCAAGGCATAATCCGTGCCTTCAAGGCTTTTTATACCCGGATTTCTCTCCAATACCTTGCGGATGCAATAATAATTCTTTATAATAATAATTCTTTTCATTTATATAGCGCTTTTCTCACTACTCAAAGCGTTCAGCATTTGCAGGTTAAGGGCCTTGCTTAAGGGCCCAACACAGCAGAGTCCCTTTTTGGCATTTACGGGATTTGAACCGGCAACCTTCCGATTGCCAGTGCAGATCCCTAGCCTCAGAGCCACCACTCCGCAGACGCAGGTGAGAATTTTACATTGAAGGGTTACTGGCATAACTTTACAATCTCTACATCCCTGTCAGTCATCCAAGCTGCTCTTAAGGAGATGATAAAGGAAACCCTCAATGCCTGCTGGAAGAATGACAACAAGGGCTTATCACCCAAAAACATTCAGCACAACGCTGTCGACAAGGCCATGGAACTGGCAAAGATACTGGGTGGCAAAGGTTTTGACAACATCACTCAAGATGAGGTGAACAACCTTATCGATGCCCGCTCTGAACCCCTGACGGATGAGTATTTGTTGGAGTTAACAAAGTCTGCCAGTGAAGAGGAGGAGGAAGAGACAGATCCAGTGCAAGTGGAGTAGGGCCTGACATTGGAACGTCTGTCCCAGATTATTCGGACATCGAGTTACAAGGGATGATTGAAGCATGGGATCCCTATATGGTTTGGGCTGTCACAGTTAATAATGGCATCAATGTTGCCATTCAGACATATAAAACGCTCCTCACCACCATGAAGTAACAAGGACAGCAACTTCCCATCACAATGTTCCTGAAACCTATAAAGAAAAGCCAGCACGAAACCCCACCCGAAAAAGACCCGTCCAAAGATACGACTCCTCCTGAAGCGCCTGAAGAAGAGGTGCCACCCGAGGAGTTTTAAATCCTCTGCATCATACTGCACAGCTACTTCATCTTCATCATCAATATCATTCATCATTGGTGAGTACCCGTGCATTTTACTGTATTTTAATTAAATGAAATTATGTATTTATTCTACTTATAACAAAGAAAACGTGCTTGCATGAATTACAGTACGTATAACAGTAACATCGGTGTTTTACGTTCTAGCACCGCAGGAGACATAGCAGTACAGTTCTGTACAGTATACGGATTTACCTTTACATTCTGTTTTTAGGTAATGTATTAAAGTAATTTTTTAGGCAATGTATTAAGCTGAGTTTGCAACGAAATTAAAGTGCTTTGGGGGCATACTGTATTTAGGGTTTAAACTATAAAAATAGGCATTTAAAATGCATTTTTTAACCACATCCAAAAGTCGTGGTTTTTCACAATTCGCAGGTGCTCTGGGAACATAACCCCCATGAATTTTGGAGGTGTACTGTATATATATATATATATATATATATTATAATAATAATAATAATAATTCATTACATTTATATATATATATATATATATATATACAGCATTTAAAACATATAAAATGCAGTTTAAATGCGTACATACAAGCAATACAGGTGTCATGGAAAGCAAGTCCTCTTTTTCCAGTATGTTGGTATGTGTTTTTTTTTTTTTCAGTGAGAGGTGACCAATCAAGGAATGGGATGTTGCAATTAGTAGGATCCAGTCAGGATTCTGCTTATCCCTATCAAGCCTGAACAAATCAGAGTGTGATTAGAGCCTTTAAAAATTTAGTTTTTCTCCCACCCACACTGAAATGCTCCCAAACTATTCAGCTCTGGAGAGTGTTTTCAAAAATCTCCATTATTGGAGGTTAAAAATGCTGGAGTAGTGAGGAAAAAAGGATAAAAAAAAGACTAATGTCAATCATTTTAAAGGGAAACATAGTAGTGTGGATGTAGCCTTAGATACCTCTTCTTGCCATGATCACCATTAGGAGTAAACAAAAAACACATGCTCCCAAATCTTAATTGATAAGCCTAGGTACCAATTATCACCCAAAATGTTGTACATAATTGAGAATGCAATAGAAGATGCTGCCACTTATTGTACCTTTATAACAGTGCAACTAAAAGGATAATGTCATCTGGTTCCACTGCCAGCTCCTGCTCTCTCTCTATTGCCTAATTTATAGATCTCAACTTTTTTTTCTTCACCAAAGGGAACTCTAGTTAATCGACCCATAGGAAGAAACATACAAGGGGTTCACAAAACTTATGGTCTGTATGTCAACAGTGCATACTGTAGTTCATCTTTACCACTGCTAGTTTTTCAACATAGTTTAGATTTAAAAAGCAAAAATAAACCTAGTGTTGATACTGATGTGACATTTCCACTCTGTTTCCACGTATGCAGTGCAAAGTTACAGTTTGAAGCCACTGTCACTACTCAGTATCTAAAAATATTCAACAGATCTCACTCAGTCGTCATTTCTTTCTGGCCTTTTAACATCTCTGTAGTAAAACCATTACTTAAAAATTATCTCAACAGCTTGCTGTGCCCATTAATCTTATTTGTAATACCCCCTTAGAGCTAAATTTCTTCAGAAAGTATTAACTTCTGAGCTTAACTCATTGTTTCAAAGTTCATAATTTTTGTGTCAGTCAGGTTTTGGTCCTCTGACACAATATTGAATCAGCATTTAACAAGATGGTAAATGATGTTCATTTAACATCTAGTAATTGCTTGCCCCCCAGTTGTTACTGTGTCGGATTTAAATGCAGAATACAAGACCATTTATCATTCAGTTCCAATTAAATGTCTTGACAAATGTGCAGAATTTTCTAATGTTGCTATCCTTAGCTTAAATCTTCTTTCACAAGAAGGATGGCTGTTTTTTTTACCTAAAGCTAGAGCTTGTGTTTTTTAGTGTAAAGTTCAGGCTTTTGATTTCTTTATTTCCTTTGATATACAGTATACGTATACACAAGAAAGTATGATCTATAGAAATGAATTATATTCATACACATAATAAGAAAAAACAAACCAAATTATTTTTTTTTTGAATGAGACAGTTGTTAAGGTTCAGTTTCTTACTTTTGTGGAGATGTGTATTCATCGTGTTTATATCAAGTTTAAAATGACATTCATTTCTAGCCCACTCTTTCTGTGCAATAATTGCAGGACCCTTTGGTACCTGCCTAATGGGACTGGACACGTTCTAATGCAGGGGAATAACCAACTAGGAGATGACTCCCAAACTGGTTAGTTATTTTTAAACTGGTTAGTCTAAAGTGGGTGTCATGTGACACAATTTTTCGCATATGTCAGATTTGCTGACTGCAATCGCTGATCTCATCCCTGTCAAATTACATGACTGAAAATCACAGCTAATGTCACATTTCCTGACAGAACACCCATCTTCCAACACAGCTGTCTTCACCCTTTTTTTTGACAGCCAATAGCATGCTGCCTGAAGAGCCAGTGCAGTATGAAGGGTTAACAGCTGCAGTGAGTTTAGGAGCAAACTTGGTCATTTATTTTTTTTCCTATTCTGTCATGGTATTTAAAACACCAGACATCAGATAGAAGAGTTACTCTTTTGGTTGTAAGGTTCAAAACACACGTGTTCTTATTCCTCATCACTACATTCAAAGCATTGTACTTCTGCATGAGCATTCTTTTGTTGTCAGCTCTCCTGCACACAGAGCACACCCCTACGACTTAAGACAAAATCAAACCTATTCGATTTTGTTGTAGTGAGACTAGTTGGAGTGAGTGTTTGGGTGTGTCACATTAGACGATTTTTTTCACAGGAGTGCGCCACTGACTGCCTCCAACTTGCTAAAATTATGTAAATGAAGGCCATGACTGAAAATCACTGAAAAGGTCATCTAATGTGATATAACTTTAAGATGAAATTATATTTTTGTTAAGAAAATGGATGAGACATTGCAATTTATTGTGCTATTCACACATGAAGAATATTGAAGCCTTAGTGTTCTGTAGAACATTAGTGATTTTCTTATACAGGTAAATTGACATATTAAGCAGCAGGGTAGTTTGTATGGAAACAACCATGTTGGTACACTTCTACCTGGCTGAATCTTTGCTTAAACATTTCACTATCTCAACCAGCCATCCATTTTCTTTACTTGTTTAAAACTAGTGTGAATTGCAGATTTTCTTACAACGTATGTCATTTTCTACACATTAGGTTGGAATGCACTGGCACTAACCATATAGAATACATTTAAGCGGGAGTGATGATAGCTACTTGCATTGCCTCTTAATTAATTTTAAAAGGTTATTAGATTAATATTCTCATACCATTACACATGTAAATATTGTATAAGGAAATATATGTATTCATAACATTTGTGGCACCCGGCTGGGGTTCATGCCCGGCCGGGATGCCCAGGAGGACCGGAGGAGGGCTTGTACCTCCTCCAGAACATGAGGGGGCGACCGCCCTGGTTCTGTTGGGGGCCACGGGTACAGAGCTTGGAAGCTCAACCCTGTAGGGGCCCGTGGTCACCGCCAGGGGGCGCCCCGATGCCTTGGGAGCCCTGGACCTCAGCACTTCCGCCACACCCGGAAGTGCTGGGGGGAAGAGGATTGGGGACACCCGGAGGACTTCCGGGTACACAGCCAGAGCTTCCACCACACAGGGGTGTGTCAACAGAGGCTCCTTGGGAAGCACCTGGAGTCCATCCGGGAGTGTATAAAAGGGACCGCCTCCCTCCATTCAATGGCAAGAGTCGGGTGGAAGAGAACGAAGCTCGGTGGAGAGGAGTGGAGGTGGACCAGAGACTGAGAAGGCATTGTGTTGTGTGGCCAGGACTTAAGGGGTGATTGGTGCTGCGGCACTGGGTTTGTGCACTGCGATACTTGTAAATATTGTAAATAAACGTGTGCGTGGTGAAACCATCATGTCTACCTGTCTGTGTCCGGGCTGTTCCCCACACATTGTTCAAGTTGAATCTAAACTGGAAAAGCATTCAGAGAAAAAAATCATTGCACGTAATGCAAATGAAATTTACTATAACAATATATTGTCTGATTCAGGGATTAATATGTTTAAATTACGGGAGATAAACTATAGATAAGTCAGTGTGCATTTTCTGGTAAAATTCAGTATTAACTAAAGGTTACATATTCTGAAATGTTCTTAAAAGATACTTTTTATATTTTGCACTAATTATATGATTTATTATATGAGGTCTACAGTAAAACCATTGAACCATGTGTAGAGTTGCCTGGTAATGTGGTTATAAACAATAATAACATCTGCTTTACATTGTATGTTAGGATTTTCAAAGTCAGGCAGCATATACAATGGAAGTGACAGATTCTTCAACATCACTTTAATTAATACTAAATATCTTTATATATTTAATGTATGCAACTAATGTCATTTGCATTATTATACCCTGAGAATTGCCACATTATCTGTTGATCAATAATGTAGACGTGACAGTTTTTAGCAATGCATCAATGCAAAGGCAATTGAGATATTTGTCATCAAGAATTCTCTCATAGTGTGCATTCAGTTTTGATACAGAGCGTAACTTGCCTTTATGAATGTTCACAGCGATTTTTTTGCTGTCAAAAAGAGTTTTATGTAATATTGTATAAATTCTCTTTTATTGGATTAAGAAAGACTGATCTGGAATCTGAACTTTTATTAGAACTGTCACTGCTTCACTATATGTCATCTCCTGCTGTTATATTCTTTATTGAACACATTCTAGATAAACCAAGGTAATTTCTTTTTTCAAAGAAACTGCCAAAGAATGCAATACTGCTGTACATATTCTATGTTGAAAGCACAGGTATGATTAAAGTTGTATTGTATGTGCTTGTAATTATAATGTAGAATGCTTAATTTCTTCTTGGATTAAACATTTACTATGTTTACTATGTAAAATGTTTATTATGTAACAGTTTATACAGTATACAGTATGTGTGTGTGTATATATATATATATATACAGTATATATATAAGGGGACAACTAAAGGGCCTCAATAGATGTACTTCCACGCCGGACCAGGAGGTGGCGAATTGTACTAGCTCTCTCTCTCAATCCCTTGTAGACCATTCTCGGGAAATCCCACCCGGTTCTGGGGCAGCCAACGACATCACTTCCGGTTCCGGTCTTGATGACATCACTTCCTCTACTGGCCTTTAAAGCCACCATCTTGCTTCCAGTTAATCAGTTCTGTTTTGGACACAGTCGTGTGATCATGTCTGTTTCTTATTAATCAGTTTTGCAGCCGGGAAAAATTATATGGGTGGCTGCCCCAAACCTTCCCAATGTCTTTTGGTTGTTTTTGTGACAATATACAGTATATATTATATATATATGGTTGAAAATAGTTTACTGTCAAATAATGCAAAGAGTACGCGACACGTGTTTCGCCCTAATTCTGGGCTCATCAGGCATACACACTCACTGCACCCCCTCTCGGGAATCGAACCTCGGACGTCAGCAGCAAAGCCTCTTACGTTGTGCCACAGCGTGTGGTTCGTTTATTTGACAGTATGTAGATCGAGTAATTACATTCATGGCATTTGTAGTCTGAATCACAATCTGATTGTATGGGTGGTTACGCCTGATGAGCCCAGAATTAGGGCGAAACACGTGTCATGTTCTTTTTGCATTATTTGACAGTAAACTATTTTCAACCATTCTATGATCTGCTTCTCGCAACTGAAAGAGGGCACCGTGACGGATGTTAGCCGACTTGCTGACCAACCACAAGCGTTACCTGGTAAGTAACCACCCATACAATGAGATTGTGATTCAGACTATGAATGCCATATATATATATATATATATATATATATATATATATATATATATATATATATATATACAGTAATCCCTCCTCCATCGCGGGAGTTGCGTTCCAGAACCACCCGCGAAAGGTGAAAATCCGCGAAGTAGAAACCATATGTTCATATGGTTATTTTTATATATTTTAAGCCCTTATAAACTCTCCCACACTATTATAAACATTTCCCGCACAATTATACAGCATAAACCCTTTGTATTCTCTTAGATATTAGGTAAGATTCGTTGAAATTATGTATGTAAACACAGTTTACATACAGTAAAACCTAAATATTATGTTAAAGATATCGAGCGTTTCCGATATCACATATGTTACAGCCATTACGACAGACAGGCCACCAGCAATAAATACGTACAATGCAAGAAAAATTGTATACAGTAAAATGTGTGTACAGTGACACTAAACTATGTACTTGTAATAAGTACTGTACGTAGATAATTAATTATGGTTACTCACCAACAATGACACGACGACTTGTCCGATAACGATGAGTTTAATTTTACTGCACAACAAAGGATAGCGTTACAGCTCTTTTAAAGAAGCATCTTCAGGCGACTGTGTAGCACCGCCGTTGTTCTTCTTCCAGCAC
>NC_041399.2:158320566-158323066 GCF_900747795.2 Erpetoichthys calabaricus
TTGAGATGTTTCTTAGCAAAATTGAGACGAGCCCTAATGTTCTTTTTGCTTAACAGTGGTTTGCGTCTTGGACATCTGCCATGCAGGCCGTTTTTGCCCAGTCTCTTTCTTATGGTGGAGTCGTGAACACTGACCTTAATTGAGGCAAGTGAGGCCTGCAGTTCTTTAGACGTTGTCCTGGGGTCTTTTGTGACCTCTCGGATGAGTCGTCTCTGCGCTCTTGGGGTAATTTTGGTTGGCCGGCCACTCCTGGGAAGGTTCACCACTGTTCCATGTTTTTGCCATTTGTGGATAATGGCTCTCACTGTGGTTCGCTGGAGTCCCAAAGCTTTAGAAATGGCTTTATAACCTTTACCAGACTGATAGATCTCAATTACTTCTGTTCTCATTTGTTCCTGAATTTCTTTGGATCTTGGCATGATGTCTAGCTTTTGAGGTGCTTTTGGTCTACTTCTCTGTGTCAGGCAGCTCCTATTTAAGTGATTTCTTGATTGAAACAGGTGTGGCAGTAATCAGACCTGGGGGTGGCTATGGAAATTGAACTCAGGTGTGATACACAACAGTTATGTTATTTTTTAACAAGGGGGCAATTACTTTTTCACACAGGGCCATGTAGGTTTGGATTTTTTTTCTCCCTAAATAATAAAAACCATCATTTAAAAACTGCATTTTGTGTTTACTTGTGTTATGTTTGACTAATGGTTAAATGTGTTTGATGATCAGAAACATTTTGTGTGACAAACATGCAAAAGAATAAGAAATCAGGAAGGGGGCAAATAGTTTTTCACACCACTGTATATATATATATATATATATATATATATATAGATATAAATATAGACATACATATATACATACATATTCACATATATATCTATAATAATAAAAGGCAAAGCCCTCACTGACTGACTCACTCACTGACTGACTGACTCACTCATCACTAATTGTCCAACTTCCCGTGTAGGTGGAAGGCTGAAATTTGGCAGGCTCATTCCTTACAGCTTACTTACAAAAGTTAGGCAGGTTTCATTTCGAAATTATACGCGTAATGGTCATAACTGGAACCTCTTTTTTGTCCATATACTGTAATGGACGGCAGCAAGATGGCCGTAGGAGACGGAGTTGCGTGTTGCGTCATCACGCCTCCCACGTAATCATGTGAACTGACTGTGAACTCAGTACGTAGAAAAGAAGGAGGAGCCCGAAAGAGCGCTGAAGAAAACATTCATTACACAATTGACAAGGCAGCGAAACAATAAGAAGCGAGTGAGTGACGCATACAAGCATCTTCATAAGACACGAGGTATAAAAAAGCACGGTGTAAACCGTAACCTTAAATTAACTTTATAGAAACGCTCCCGCTGCCGTTTGCAATGCCATATTCGCGAGATACAAGTTTAATGAGAAGACACGAGGTATAAACGAGAGTTTGCATCACTTTGTAACAGAGTTAAAATTGCTGTAGCGAGAAACTTTTAACTGCCGGGTCTTAGCTAACATTAAATAAACCCGTGGACATCGCAACATCACACAAGAGAGCGGCTCACGTGAAGTGACTGAACGCAGCAGGAGTGATCACTTCGATGAATCAAACCTGTTCAAAAAACACATTACACAATTGATAAGGTAGGAAAAGAATATGAAATAAAGCACGGTATAAACCGTAACTTTAAATTAAGTTTATGGAAACGCTGCCGTTTGCAATACCATATTCGCCCCTGCGAAGCGCGGTGATTTTGCTATATATATTAAACTATTTCAACCATTCTATGATCTGCTTCTCGCAACTGAAAGAGGGCACCGTGGCAGAAGTTAACCGACTTGCTCACCAACCACAAGCGTTACCTGGTAGGTAACCACCCATACAATCAGATTGTGAATCAGACTACGAATGCCTGCAATGTAATTACCCCGATCTACATGCTGTCAAATGAACGAACCACACGCCGTGGCACAACGTTAGGGGCTTCGCCTCTACGTCCGAGGATCGATTCCCGTAAGGGAGTGCAGTGAGTGTGTACGCCTGATGAGCCCACAATTACGGCGAAACACGTGTCGCATACTATGTTCAAAGCACGGTGTAAACAGTAAGTTTAAATTGAGTTTATAGAAACGCTCCCGCTGCCATTTGCAATACCATATTAGATGACATTGTAACAGAGTTAAAATTGCTGGAGCGATAAATTTTTAACTGCCGGGTCATGTCGCGTGTTCTTGGGTAGGTACACCAAAAAATGTATACATTTATGCATGTAATGGGCAAACAAAAAATGTACTATACCCGAAAACACTACAGTAGTACTCAATGTATCTTTACTTCTTAAATGTTAATGTTTTACTGTTTAATAATTTATACGCTTCTTATATGTTGTTCAAATTCTTTTATCAAAATACCAGTAACAGCGCACTTCACGATAACGTGGAGTGAATACACTTGACATGAGCATTCATGTTATTTATCCTCTTTCTCTGTACGTTTACCATTCATTTGCTCAGAGGT